>NW_028173221.1:257167-312167 GCF_963971535.1 Notolepis coatsorum | reverse complement strand
GGTTTAAGTGTTAAGTTGGGAATGTATTTATGTATGCTTTAAGTGTTTACTTTAAAGTATGTTACATTCACTAGCCCTCACTAGCCCACATTTAAAGTAGTCACAAGAGAGTAATTATCTTTGTACATTGCATAGATTTTAGAGTGGTATGATGTATGGGATATTCGTGGATATCCTGAAGAAGAATGTTCTCAGTCAACCGAGGTTTGGATAATGACAAGGTTTATTAACCAAACAGATAGAAATATACACATAGTATTTAGAGAGAATGGCTGAGGCTCTCGCCCCAGGTGATCAGCTGAAATTACCCAGGTAAAGAGACCTGGAATGTTGTTGGGAGGAGCATTATATAGTTAAAAGGGGGGGAGGTGGTCCCATTTGGGGGGGGGGGGGGACACACAGGATTGGGGAGAAAGGGGAGGGGAATGTCTTTACATGAGGGAGTTGGGGAATCATTATATTATTCCACAGTTACTCACTTTTCTCTTCATAATGTGGGTGAGATTACTGTATAATATCAGGGGAGGGGGATGTCTTTACATGAGAGAGTTGGGGAATCATTATATTATTCCACAGATGCATAATTGGTAGAGTAAGTTAATTAACTTTAAACTTCCAATGTGTATTTTATTTCCTGTATTTTTCTGTGTTTTGTTCTAAAGGTTTTTTACCTAAATTGCTAAATTGCTAATTGCCAAATGCAAATAGTAGAACCATATAAAGACCATCTACTGGCTAAAAATGGCTGAAGTAGGAAGGAATGCAAAAAACCTTTGAATATCAATAAATGGAGAAAGAAGGTCATTCTTGTCTCTCGGTCTGGTTCTTGAGTGAAATCCAGTTAACCCTTCGGGTGAGCAAGCAAACATCCTTCCAATTGGGGATAGAGCACAAGGTCAATATTCAACAAACACATACAACTTGACACAAACCATGCCGTTATCTGATACAAACTGTGCCGTGATCTGATACAAACCGTGCAGTGATCTGTTACAAACCGTGCCGTGATGTGTTACAAACCATGCAGTGATCTGTTACAAACCGTGCAGTGATCTGTTACAAACCGTGCCGTGATCTGATACAAACCATGCCGTGATCTGATACAAACCGTGCCGTGATCTGTTACAAACCGTGCCGTGATCTGTTACAAACCGTGCCGTGATCTGTTACGAACAGTGCCGTGATCTGTTACGAACTGTGCCGTGATCTGTTACAAACCGTGCCGTGATCTGTTACGAACAGTGCCGTGATCTGTTACGAACTGTGCCGTGATCTGTTACGAACCGTGCCGTGATCTGTTACAAACCGTGCCGTGATCTGTTACAAACCGTGCCGTGATCTGTTACAAACTGTGCCGTATCGTGTGCTGATCTGTTACAAACCGCTGAAGACGAGTCTCTGGTGGATTCAGGCACCCTGCTGAGCGGCAGTGGCTCAGGAGGTAGATCGATCAACCGGTAATCTGAAGGTTCTCGGTTCGATTAAGGCTCCACCTGGGCAGCGTGTCAAACTGTCCTTGGGCAAGACACTCAACGCCTAACTGCTCCCAATGAGCAGGTTGTCTCGTTGCATGGTTGAGTATGCTTTATATGGTGCACCGGTAAAAGTTCACCAGAATCTGAGGGCTTTCCTAAGTCTCCTCAGGAAGAAGAGGCGCTGGTGAGCCTTCTTGAC
This sequence comes from Notolepis coatsorum, assembly GCF_963971535.1. Lineage (NCBI taxonomy): Eukaryota > Metazoa > Chordata > Actinopteri > Aulopiformes > Paralepididae > Notolepis > Notolepis coatsorum. The sequence goes on along the minus strand of NW_028173221.1, from coordinate 310,493 downwards.
CAGTGCTGAGGTGTTGAGGGTCCAAGAGAGGTCCTCTGAGATGTTGACTCCTTCTTGACCAGTGCTGAGGTGTTGAGGTTCCAAGAGAGGTCCTCTGAGATGTGGACTCCTTCTTGACCAGTGCTGAGGTGTTGAGGGTCCAAGAGAGGTCCTCGGGGAAGTGGACTCCTTCTTGACCAGTGCTGAGGTGTTGAGGTTCCAAGAGAGGTCCTCTGGGAAGTGGACTCCCAATAATTTGAAGCTGGAGACACGTTCAACCTCCATCCTGTTGGGTCGTGCGTGCCAGTCTTGCTAAAGTCCACGATGAGCTCCTTGGTTTTCTTGGTGTTGAACCAGGTTGTTGTCGGCTCATAACACCGCCAGGTCCTGGACCTCCTCCCTGTAGGCCGACTCATCGTTGTTTTTGATGAGGCCCACCACCGTTGTGTCATCTGCAAACTTGTTGATGGTGTTGGTGCCATTTATAGGAGTGCAGTCGTGGGTGAAGAGGGAGTAGATGGGGGCTCAGCACGCAGCCTTGCGGGATGCCAATGTTCAGGGTGAGGGTGGAGGAGGTGAGATTGTACATCCTAACAAACTGGGTCTGTTAGTTAGGAAGTCATGTATCCAGTTGCAGACAGAGGGGTTGATGTTGAGGTTCTTGGGTTCCACAACGTCACCAAGTGTGGAGATTAGTTTGGAGGAGATGATGGTTTGAAGTCGATGAACAGCATTCTCACATGGGTGTTGCTCTCATCCAGGTGGGAGGGTTGGAATGTAGTGCATACAGTCCCTCATATGCACCTTTGTTTACACTTTATTTTATTACAGTTTTTTTCCCTCATATTTTTATATTCAGAGTTGATCGGCTTTTGATCTCTCAAACGTCATAAACCGAGATCGGATCGGGGTAAAACTTTTCAGACGCACTTCCCAGCAAACAATCCAGTTGAGTCGTAGATAAAAATCAAACGTTGTTTATTGTTGTATCGAATTACAAGCATTAGGATTCACAATTCCGAATGAAAAACGAATGAACAAATCTACAAAACAAACCTTTACTGCGAGTATTAAGTGTGTGTTTGAAAACGATATGATCACGCCGTCTTTCCAAACAAAAACCTTCCTTGTTCCCGGTAGACACCCATTTTAACACCTGCTAATGATAATCAATCAGTGAACCATTAGGCCTATTATTACCATACCAAATTATCATCGGGGGAGTAATCATTCCAAATGACCAGAATGAATTATTTCTGCTTCATGATAAATATATGCACAATATAGAATGTAGAAAAAGTTTAAATCTAAATATCAAACACATGATGGTCAAAAAGAAAACATTTTACATTATAAACAATATGGCTCGAACAGAGTTATTTATATTGTTTACACTGTCTATTTTCCTTATAATCTTATAATCAGATTGAATTTGATTGCCTATATTTATGTCTTTCTTCTATTACCCCTACCTCTACCCTCCCCCTCCCCCATGCTTGCTGTGATGCCTGCATTTCCCCAAGGATATCAATAAAGAGATAATTATCTTATCGGGTATCTCTTATCTTAAGGGTAAAACAGGGTTGTGGTAGCTGGTCTAACTAATGGGGATGTGAGTGACAACAAAGAATCATCACTGATAAGGGGTGCTGATGAGGGGTGCTGATGAGGGGTGCTGATGAGGGGTGCTGATGAGGGGTGCTGATATGTGGGCCCATAACGTTGAGGAATGTGGCTGCACTTGTTGTTGTTGTTGTTGTTGTTGTCAGGGTTACAGGGTATCTACTGCCCCCGCAGCCTCTTGCACTCAATCACTTACCAGCTGGTGTCAATTAATTCTGTGAGGGCTCAGTCCCTAGGTGGGACATTGGAACTGGGCCAAGGAGCTCAAATACACAGGGAGCAAATGAGAAACGAGCAACAGAGGGATGATAGACCTCTCGTGGTTTCAGCTGTCTGTCCTGACTGTGATGGTTTCAGCTGTCTGTCCAGACTGTGATGGTTTCAGCTGTTTGTCCTGACTGTGGTGGTTTCAGCTGTCCTGACTGTGGTGGTTTCAGCTGTCTGTCCTGACTGTGATGGTTTCAGCTGTCTGTCCTGACTGTGGTGGTTTCAGCTGTCCTGACTGTGGTGGTTTCAGCTGTCTGTCCTGACTGTGATGGTTTCAGCTGTCTGTCCTGACTGTGATGGTTTCAGCTGTCTGTCCTGACTGTGATGGTTTCAGCTGTCTGTCCTGACTGTGATGGTTTCAGCTGTCTGTCCAGACTGTGAAGGTTTCATCTGTCTGTCCTGACTGTGGTGGTTTCAGCTGTCTGTCCTGACTGTGATGGTTTCAGCTGTCCTGACTGTGATGGGTTCAGTTGTCTGTCCTGACTGTGATGGGTTCAGCTGTCTGTCCTGACTGTGATGGTTTCATCTGTCCTGACTGTGATGGTTTCAGCTGTCCTGACTGTGATGGGTTCAGTTGTCTGTCCTGACTGTGGTGGTTTCAGCTGTCTGTCCTGACTGTGATGGGTTCAGTTGTCTGTCCTGACTGTGGTGGTTTCAGCTGTCTGTCCTGACTGTGGTGGTTTCAGCTGTCTGTCCTGACTATGATGGTTTCAGCTGTCTGTCCTGACTGTGATGGTTTCAGTTGTCTGTCCTGACTGTGGTGGTTTCAGCTGTCTGTCCTGACTGTGGTGGTTTCAGCTGTCTGTCCTGACTGTGATGGTTTCAGCTGTCCTGACTGTGGTGGTTTCAGCTGTCTGTCCTGACTGTGATGGTTTCAGCTGTCCTGACTGTGATGGTTTCAGCTGTCTGTCCTGACTGTGATGGTTTCAGCTGTCTGTCCTGACTGTGATGGTTTCAGCTGTCCTGACTGTGGTGGTTTCAGCTGTCTGTCCTGACTGTGATGGTTTCAGTTGTCTGTCCTGACTGTGATGGTTTCAGCTGTCTGTCCTGACTGTGATGGTTTCAGCTGTCTGTCCTGACTGTGATGGTTTCAGCTGTCCTGACTCTGACTAAAGACACTGTTGACTAAAGCACTTGTCCTAATAAACTAACCTACACTGTAGCACTCAACACTTTGATGAACGTTGTTACTCAGCTGATAGAGTTGTGCCCTTCCTGATGACTTGTCGTACAGAACTTGTAAGTCGCTTTGGATACAAGCGTCAGCTAAATGACTAAATGTAAATGTAAATGTAAACGTTGTCGCTTTGGATAAAAGCGTCAGCTAAATGTCTAAATGTAAATGTAAATGATGGTTTCAGCTGTTCAGCTGGGTTAAGTGGGCTGAGCCTCTGGTCGGGGGACAGGGGCTGGATTCGACTGGGGGTTAAGTGGGCTGAGGCTGACGGGGACAACCTTTGATGTGGGGCCAGCCCATACTGGCTGCTTGGATTAGAGGGTGTTTCATGTGGCAGGGTTCTTTGAATCTTGACACCCCTCTTTTCCCCCCTCCCTCTCTCACCCTCTATCTCTCTCTGTCTCTATCTCTCTCTCCGTCTCTCTCTATCTCATACGACTCTGCATGAATATGATACATACAATAATGCTGTATACTGTATATTATTGTATTCTTACTGTATGTATATATATATATATATATATATATATATATATATATATATATATATATATATATATATATACATGGCCGCCTAGTTATAGTTGAAAGTGGGGGTGCAATATTTTTGTAGTATTTTTTATTTTATTTGTTTTGGGGGGGGCAAGACAGGCGAGGGGTGGTTTGGAGGGGGTGGGGATTTTTTTTTTTACATTTAATGAACACCTGTATGTGCAATTTCCTGCAATATAGAGCCTTCAATCTTGACCAATAAAGCTGCTCTTTTCACTATAATATTATATTGCAGTATGATAGCCAATTTCTATAATAATTTCCCGATCCTCCCGAAGCACTTCCGTTCACATCCCCAGCAGCAGTAGCAACTTGTGAACGGACTAACAACAACAACAACAACAACAACAACAACCATTCCACCACGTTGAGTCCACGTCAACATGAAATATTCACTGCAAGGGCTCTTTTAGCTAACGCTAGCTAGGCACATAGCTATACATTACAGTAGCATCACTTCACTGTCTGCCGAGCTAGCGTTGGATACCAAACAAGCTAACATGGACTTTAAAGCCAGCACTAGCTAATGGTTAGGTAACGCTAATGCGATAGCTGCAATATTGACGCTATCAATAGCCCCAGACAGTAGAGCACGGCGGCTCCCATCACCATACAATAAATATTCAGTTTCAATCTGTTTGCGCATTTAGTATACAGTCACAGTGTTCGACTTACGTAATGATTTGCTCCATTTTGGTGTAGCACGCCGAAGAATAATAATCCAATATCCAGCCGGTGAACTTTTTTTCATTGACGAGGCATTCAAAACAGCCGCCTCCCCCCTAGATTGTATAATATAGCATGTATACTTCTGTGTGGAGTTTGCATGTTCTCCCCGTGCTCGCAAGGGTTTCCCCCCCGATAAGATAAACCCAATGGAAAAACATGCACAACAACAAGATCGCTAACGCTGTGGCGTCCTTGACGAAGACGGACAGGAGCACTTGGATTGGTCCCCTGGCGCGGCTCACGTTGACGCCTGTCTGCTCCCGGCTGCCCTTGGGGGGGAAGGACGACGGGATGGGTTAATCGCAGATACGAATTGCATGCATGCATCGCATGTGTGCCAATTGATGACCTCGGAGCAGGTCCTAAATTATTATTATTATTACATAAAGACCCAGTGACTCATCCGTAGCTAACAGTGTACTGCACTACCGCAGGACCTAGCATGTCCTACCATAAATAACTTATGTACATATACCGATATGCCCTACTCTGTTTACTTGTTTTATTGCACAATGTCGTTCTATTGGATTCTATTATATGTTATTACTATTGTATTATGCACATCGTTGCGGGCAAGACCACCCGCATTTCATTGTATACTTGTATACCGTGACAAATAAAACTCTTGACTTGACTTAAACATCTCTCCAAAGTCCTGGTTTCTTCACCGTGTGACACCTTCAACCCCTAGACCCAGAATACAAGACAAACTCCCCTTCTTCTGGATGTAAAAACCACCACGTTATATTCTGGCCGATACAATAATACCTCACGCTGTGTTGCCAATCAGAAGACATGACCCATAAACTGGCTGCCTGCTGAGCTGTCTAAGCCGTGACATGTCTGATACAGTATGTTAAACTTGCCTCATTTGGAGGATATGTCGTGCGGAGGTGGCGAGGACTAGCGTTAGACGGAAGGCGTGCACCGTAGCGGGGCGTGGAACTACAAAGAGCGCAGTCTCTGATTAGAAGCGAAAGCTTCACTTGGAGACCTCAGGTTGTAGTGCCTTCCTTGTTAGTGGTTTTGATCATAATCTTGACATGTGTGCATATTGATTTTCCACCTCACGCTTAATAAGAACATGTGATCTGAAATGAAAGAGGTGCTGCTGTTTCAAAGCCGTCAGCCTCCCGCTAAAAAGGACACAGTGAACTGCAAAGTACCTCACCTTCTATAAAGGGAGAGCTGTGATTCTTGAGCATGGACTGCTGCCAGCAGCTGGAGAACCAACGGCTGCAGAACTGTTCGGGTACCTTGTGTATACCGTTTACCTTTACTCGTACTCATAGTATAATTCAGATAAAAAAATTCTATTGGCTATATCCATTGTAACGACTAGTAATATAACCACATACAGACCCTCATCTGCACCTTTGTTTACACTGTTTATTTTTTTCATATTTTTATATTCAGATAACATTTTATCGCCACTATTTACCTCTTTCTACTATTACCGTGCCCATACCTGTACCTACCCCCCCCCCCCCCCCCCCTCCTGCTATGACACCGTCATTTGCCCAAGGGGATCAATAAAGGAATATCTTATCTTACCGTATCTTATCTTTTGGAACCCTCGTCCTATTTTTTTTTCATTTTTGATTTACAAACATACAGGTACAAAATACAAAATACACAGACATCATTTACAATACTATTAAAAAAAATATTATAATATCAAAAAGAAAACTGAAATAAAAGACAGGGTGTGACATGGGTTCATTGGTCATTTCTATCTTTACATTTTTTATTTACATTTCAATTTATTTTCTTGTTTCCTTTTCATCCTTCTGTGATGTCGTTCCTTTTCTTCCTATATTCCTCCCACTTTTCCCATTTTGACTCAAATGTCTCCTCTTGCAGCATCAGCATGCGTGATTCTCTCCATTTCCTGTATCCCCTCTATTATCTCTGTCCATTGCTCCTTCGTCGGTGCTTCTACCCTGTACCACAGCTTAGTCAGTGCTTTCTGGGCTGCTACTAATAGTATCTTAATCAAGTATTTGACTTCTCCCTGAATGTATTTCTGTGACAAGTTCCCTAGGTATAGTACTAGACCTGTCTGGGGTATTTCATATCCTACTATTTCATTTATTATCTCTCCTATCTCTTTCCAATAGTTTCTTATTTTCTGACATCCCCAGAATATGTGTGTGTGGTTTGCTACTTCTTGTCCACATTTTCTCCAACATGGTTTCTGTGCTGGTGTGTAATTGCCCTGTATTTCTGGCATTATAAAGAATCTAATTATGTTTTTCCACCCAAACTCCCTCCATACCCTTGATCCTGTGGTTGATTGTTGTATCTTACATGTGTTATACCATTCCTCCTCTGTTATCTCTAACTCTTTCTCCCACTTTTCTTCTACATACAAGGTTGTAATTCCCTTACTGTCCATTATTGCCTGATATAGTGCTGATATAACCCTCCCCTGAATGATGAATGAATGAATGAATGAATGAATGAATGAATGAATGAATGAATGAATGAATGAATGAATGAATGAATGAATGAATGAATGAATGAATGAATGAATGAATGAATGAAAACTTTGTTTAACAGATTGCAGAATGGGTACAATACAGTACGGCTCAATACACACAATTGTTAAGGGGATGCAGACCTGAGAAAGACGTTTGTCTTGTTTCCATCAGGGTCCCCCATTTTCAATTCATATAGACATTTATGACATACAGAACATACATGACATTTATGGCATAGGGACATAAATAGGTATTTAGTACTGATACATTTGTGACATAAATGGTATTCAAATATACAGTACTGTTACCCCTAGATCCTGACAGAGTATATACATATGATGGGGAGGGGACTGTACATTAGGAGGGGGTGGGAGAGAGATATACATACGGCGGGGAGGGAATATATACATGCGGTGGGGAGGAGACTGTCTATTAGGAGGTGGTGGGGGTTTTGGGCATTTACGGTGGCCAGTTTCGAATTGCAGCCTCCCGTAGGTGCTCTTTAAGAGCGGTTTTGAATGTGGGTAGGGATTCACATTCCTTTACAGCTTTGGGTAGGGCGTTCCACATTGATGTGGCATAATTGTGAAACGTATTTAGTCCCTTGTTTGAGCCGAATCTGGGTTTAACATGATTTGTTGAGCTTCCTCTGGTGTAGTGGTTGTGGTATTCACTGACCTTTGGGAAGTATTTTGACATGTACATGGGTACCTTAGTCGTATAGTGTATCTTGTAGACCAGGCCCATTGCAAGTTGCTGTACTCTGTCGTCTACTCTAAGCCATCCTTGGTTATCAAAGTGGGCAGGGGTGAGGTGGGTTCTGGGGGTAAGGTCAAGTAGTAGTCTGACCAGTTTGTTTTGTGATGTTTGTAATTTTTTTTTAAGCGCCTTTGAGGTGCTTTGGTACCATGAGGTGCACGCATAGTCGTAGTACCCTTGAATGAGTGCTCCTGCCAGAGTCTTCAGGGTATTCTTGTTTACCAGAGAGGAGATCCGGTACAAGAATCTAGTTCATTGGTTGACTTTTTTTATTACATTGGATGCCATTTTGTCTCAGGAACGATTTGCCTCTAGGATGGAACCCAGGTAGGTAATTACGTCTTTCCTTGTGACAATATTGTCACCCACTGCAACTGAGAAGCCGTCGGTCTTGCTGAGTTTGTTATTTGAACCGAAGAGAATGGACTCTGTTTTGCCCATGTGTAATGATAGTTTGTTATCAGCGAGCCATATGCAGATTTTGCCTAGTTCCGAGCTGAGGGTTTTTTCAACCTGCAACTTGTTCTTGTCAGAGACCAGCAGGGCTGAGTCGTCCGCAAACAGGAACAAGTTGCAGTCACAGGCTGACGACATGTCATTTGCATAAATTAGGAAGAGTAGCGGTCCTAGTATGCTTCCTTGTGGAACACCACAGCTCACTGTGAGGGGGGGGGGGATAGAGTACCGTTTACCTCTACCATCTGTTCTCTCCCCTCCAGGTAGGATTGCATCCAGCTCACTGATAAGCTATCAAAACCAATTGCTTTTAGCTTGTCAATCAGAATGGAGTGATTGACAGTGTCGAAGGCCTTTTGTAGGTCCAGCATGACCATGCCGCAGTATTTGCCCGCGTCCACCTCTTGTTTGATGTGGTCGTTCAAATAGAGGAGGCATGTGTCAGTGGAGTGGGACGTTCTGAAGCCAGATTGGAATTCGTAGATTAGATTTTTTTCCGCCAGGTACTTTTCGACCTGTTCGAAGACTATTTTCTCCATGACTTTCGAGATGGAGGTAAGAATAGAAACAGGGCGGTAGTTGCCTGGGTCTAATTTGCTGCCCTTCCCTGACTGTATTGATAAGTATGGTATCATTAAACCACTACCGCTTTATGTACTTTAACTACTGGCCATACAGTACACGATATCTAAATATGATGAACACTTCCCCACAATGAAATCGGGTCCACACAAAGGTAATAATCAAATATTTAATATAGCAAAAGGTACATATGATAGTTACTATTACATTTATGATTTGAATGCACTTGTAAAGCAAATGAGTACTCGTAGGCAAATCAACACTGAATGTCCAATCTCTGGTTACGCAGGAAGCAAGTATACAACCTGGCTCTTAGGGAATTAGATCTATGGTACTCTTAATGATATAGCAGGATATTCTGGAAGGGGTCCTCCCGGTTGTAGGCCGGTAGGGGGGGTAGGAGAGCCGTCGGTAGTAGACCGTCTGGTCAACGATATCTAGGGAGACTTCAAGTACAGAAGACAGTGCAGTAGACTCTTGATCCGCAGATGAATACACCTTGGTTCTCTTGTAGGCTGTAGCTCCACAGTGAAGAAGAAGCTAGGCGACCTCAGTCTCTCTGAGCGCCGACTCGACTTGACTCCTCTCGGGGGTAAATCCAACACTCACAGGTGTCGGCGATTATCCGCTCCACAAATCACAGTACCAAAGCAAATATATTCCAGCCGCATAGGGCTCAGCAGTCGTCGGGTAGGTAATCCAGTGTACATGTCCCTCGGTCCTCGTCTAGATCTCCTCGGATGAAGGCGCCATGTGGTCGGCCCAGCCTGGTTAAGACTCTAGATAACACGAGGAAGCGTTGGAGATGCTGGTCACTTTAGAACTCTAACCGCACGATGCACCATACACGATAGACTATTATTACTTAATAGAAATACGTCGCACTCGACGGTACAGTGCCAAACTCTGACAATTCAGCTATTAATTCGCACGAGGTCTCGATGCTATTCTAAGGCCAAACAGGCCATACTTCACCGCACGCGGTATCGTGGGTGAGGCTTCACGTTCTGTTACTTAGTTGGGTAGAAGGGTAAAGGACTAAGGGATTTCTACATTTACTTGCGCCATATTTATATGCACGGTGAACAAATAGTGCCACTCTCATTTCGGTAGCCGTATTCCTGCGCGGAGCCGGGGCTAGTACGGACATGTCTCGTCGGTACCTTTGAACTTGACGTCAGGGGCTGGTCCCCTGGCGCCTGGTCCTTTTGTCCAATAAGAGAATGAACTATTATGGGCTATAGTAGGCTAAAGGGATATTCCGTGTATATGTACAAGGAATATACAAGGGATATCAAACGATATACAAATACTATTCAATATATATCAATAAATAAATATATATATTCGGTTTAATCTGATCCTTCGTAACAGCCGCCCCCTAATTAGTCCCACCTAATTAGCTAAGCAGAGACAGATTAACCGCACTGTCCACTACTCAATGTCCGCTGTAAGGGTCAGTCAGTTCACAAAGTCATGGGGTCATGGTCGTCATCGATAGTATCAGGGAGCCTTGGCAGTTCTATTAGCCTCGCCATGGGTCGGGTGTAGGTCCGCCCTTGAACGAGCACTTCAGCTGCTCGGACCTTTCCATCGGCACCGGTGATCGCTTTGGTTACGCGGCCAGCCGGCCACATAGCTCGGGGTAGTGACTGGTCGATAATCATGACGACTGTTCCTTCTGTCAAATTGTCTCTCTCTTTCACCCATTTCTGGCGGGTCTGTAGAGACGGTAGGTAGTGGAGTAGGAAGCTGTTCCAAAACTTGTCAGCCAGTACTTGACTGTACCTCCACATTCTTCGGCCGTTCGCTTCTTCAGGCCTGTACATTGTCTGGGGTAGCGCGGGGTCCAGCCGCCCCATCAAGAGTGTGTTGGGGGTGACTGGGTCGACATCTGCTACATCACTTGAGACGTAACCGAGGGGCTTTGAGTTCAATACTCCCTCGATCTCCGTGAGGACTGTCATTAAGACTTCTTCCGCTACGGTCTGGGCCCCAAGCACGGCGTACAGGGCTGTCTTTATGGAACGTACTTCTCGTTCCCAAGTTCCACCGAAGTGAGGTGCGTTCGGGGGATTAAACTGGAAGTCAATCTGGGATGGAGCGAGGTGGGTCTTAAGTTCTGGGCCCATAGCTTGGAAGCTCTCTCTCAGCTCTCTTTCTCCGCCTTTCAAGTTTGTCCCGTGATCAGACAATAATGTAGACGGTTTTCCTTTCCGTGATGTGAATCTTCGGAAGGCCATAAGGAATGAGTCTGTGCTCATGGTTGGAAGGAGTTCGATATGTATCGCTCTGGTGGTCATGCATTTGAATACAATACCCCACCGCTTCTCGGTTCCTCTTCCTTTCTTTATATACAGCGGGCCGAAACAGTCCATACCGGTGGAGTGAAAAGGCTTGTCGCCGAGTCGGAGGCGAAAGGGAGGTAGGTCAGCCATCCGGGGTATACTGGGCTGGGCTCGCCACTTACGACAGTCTAGACAGGTTCGCTGGAAGCGCCGCACTGCTTCTCTCCCTTGCAGTATCCAATAACGACGTCTGATCTCCGCGAAGACTCTCTCTGCCCCTGCGTGGTGCACATCCTCGTCGTATTTCTTTATGATCAGCTCTGTGACCTTGTGTCGGCTGTTCAAGACTATCGGGTACTTGACGTCATCCGGTAAGTCTGGGGCTCTCCGCAGACGACCACCCACTCTGATGAGACTATGGGCGTCGCTCTCGGGGGCTAGGTGGAGCAGTCTGCTGTCTGATGGGACGGGCTTTGCTCCCTGTAGACAGTCTAGCTCATCGGGGAACGAGTCTCTCTGGGCTCGTTGTAGTAGAAGAAGTTCTGCTTCTTCGTAGTCAGCTGCTGAAATGTCAGTCGTGGGCTGAACCTCTGGGTGGTGCCACAGAAATGTCTTTAGCTGCGCACTCTGTAGGGTGAGGCAATCGTCTATGTCGGGGTCTGTGGAGACGAGTGTGTTCAATCCACAGAACATAGGTTTCTTGTTCTCGGCCTCCTCTTTACTCGCCTCCCGTGGGGTGGGTGTAGGCCACTCTTCTTCGGGGAGCTTGAGAAACTCTGGTCCGTCACTGTAGAGGTTGTGACGGGTGAGGTCATCCAGGGACATTCCCCGGGTGATGACGTCAGCTGGGTTGTGTTTGGTGTCCACATACCTCCAGCTCGCTACTTCTGTTAACTCTTGAATCTCGGTGACTCTGACTCCCACGAAGACCTTGTATCTGCACGAATCAGACCGGATCCATGTGAGTACTGTCGTGGAGTCTGACCACAAGATTGTTCTTTGCACCGGGATGGTGAGTTCACGTTGGATTAACGTGGCGAGCTGCGCTCCTGCTAGGGCTGCGCAGAGCTCTAGACGCGGGATAGATTGTTGCTTTCGTGGGGCTATTCTTGAGCGAGCCAGGATGAAAGCAGTATGTATTTCTCCTCCCTCCTCTCGGGCACGCAAGTAGGCCACCGAACCGTAGGCTACTTCGGAGGCGTCGCTGAATACGTGCAGGTCCATCTTGCATGTCTCTGGCCTCACTGTGGGTGGGAAGTAGCTGCGGCGTATATTAACACCTGGGAGTGAGCGGAGTTCCGTCTCCCACTCTCTCCATGTGGATGCAAGGTGTTCGGGTATGGGATCGTCCCAGCCCTGGTCCTTGTCCCATAGCGCTCTTACAATCATCTTTGCCCTGGTGGTGTAAGGTAGAATACATCCCAACGGGTCATATTGTCTGGCGAGTGTTCTGTATACACTCCGTCTGGTGGTCGGTATTGCCGTCGACCTTCCCTGCTCCTTGGTCAGGGGTTTGTGTCTATAATGGAGCGAGTCTGTTTTGAAGTGCCAGACTAGTCCTAGTGTCATTTCTTGGGCTTCTCCTGGGATGGTCGCCATCCAGGTGTCGCTGCTCGCTGCCTTGTCCTCGGGGGAGAGGCTGCGCAATACTTGCGGGTCGCTGCTGGCCCACTGCCTGAGATAAAAGCCGCCTTTGATCAGGGAGGCGCGGAGCTTGAGTAGGAGAGCCTCGGCTTCTTCTGGCGTCGAGACGCTTTGTAAACAGTTGTCCACGTAGAAACTATTTGTCACACTTTGTCGGACCTCTTCATCTGCTGCTGGGTCCTCTGCGATGTGTTTTTGTAGTGCAAACGTAGCACAGCATGGGCTGCATGTGGTTCCGAAAGGGAGGACTTCCCATTGATAGATGGCTGGGTGCTCATCTCCGATCCTCTCTCTCCATAGGAACCGCAGCAGGGGCTTGTCCTCCTCCACTAGTCTCACCTGCAGGAACATCCCTTTGATGTCTCCGCTGATAGCCACCTTGTCCTGGCGGAAGCGTAGTAGCACGCCTAGTAGAGAGGGGCCGAGTGTTGGGCCGGCCAAGAGCTCTTTATTCAGATTTTGTGATCCGATCTGGTAGCTGCAGTTAAACACAATACGATCCTTGCCGTTGTGGTGGACTTTGTGGTGCGGCACGTACCATGATTCGGTCGTCTGATCAGCCTCTTTAATGTCAATTTTCTTTATGTGTCCCGCTGTGATTAGCTTGTTAATCTCAGCGCGGTACACAGCCTCTTGAGCGGGGTCTTTGGCTAGGCGCCGCTCTGTGTTCAATAGATACCGCTCCGTCGCCTCTTTTGTGGCGTGAAAGGTGGGCATTCCCTCTCGCCTCAGGACTGGAGTTGCGTATCTCATCACTCCGTTGACTGTGACTCTCTTTGTCCCTTGCTCGAGGAGGGTTATAGCGTAAATATCTTCCTTAGAACGAATGTCTTTCTTTTCGTTCTTAAAGGGCATTGTCTCTAGTGTCCATAGCCTCTCGACGTGCTGCAGGAGTGTGGTGTCTTCTTCTGTCGTTCTGGAGTGGAGGCAGCTAGTGGCTGCTGTTCGGTTAAGAGACTTGGCGAGGGGGCCTTGTAATGTCCATCCTAGGCGGGTCTCGACTGCTGCAGGACAACCTCTGGGTCCTGTATGGACCCGGTCTATCGGGACTATGAGGTCTGCATGGTCGGAGCCTATCAGCAGGGTCGGGGTGGCACCGTCTATGAGCGGGATAGGGAGTTGACGCAGGTGCACATATTTATCCATCAGCTTGGCGATGGGGTAGGTGTACTGCGATAGTCCTATTTCTTGGCTGGTGAAAGCATTAGTAATCCTATACCGTCTCTCGGGCTGCCCGCTTGCTGCGATAGTGAAGGAGACATTCTCGCCCTTTATCGTCTTTAGATCTCTTCTTATTGTCCGAATCGTCATCTGGTTCTCGCTCCCCCGCAGCCCCAGCTGGGCCGCAGCGGACGCGAGGAGAAGGGTCTTCTCTGACCCGTCATCAAGGACGGCGTAAGTGTCCATGACCTTATCTTGGTAACTCAGTGTTACGCGGACCACCTTTAAGAGCACCTGGGCGCCGCTGCTGCTAGCGGGGTCAATGTACATAACACTTGCCTTTGTGCTGCTGGATGGTGCAGGCTTTCTTCTGTTACTGTCGTGTAGGACATCTAGGTGGGCTCCGTCACACCGACTACACCTCTTCTTGAGGCGGCACTCGGCTGCCATGTGACTGCGCGCACATCGGTAACAGCGCCTGTTGGACTTTATCCAGTGACTCACTTCTTCAGCGGTCATCTTCTTGAACAGGTCACATTGTGACAACCAGTGTTCCTTCTCACAGTACGGGCACACCATCTTCCACTTCTCTTTCATCGAGGGGGTACTGTGGTTCTTGCTGCTCGGTACTGATTCTGATTGGTGCATGACAGTCACCGATCTTCGGCCATCGTTTGCTCTCCTAGGTCCCTCTCTGGAGCTTGGTGTGCTCCGCACGAACGTATCCAGCCGTAGGCTGCTGACTTCTCTCGCCAGGAAGTCGGCTAGGTCTAGGAGGGATGGCTCGGGACCGTTAGGATCACGGTGGTCTCTTTGCCGCCTGAAGCGCTCCTGTCGGGCGGGCGGTAGCTTCTCTAAAATCCTCTCGACGTTCGAGTTTGCGTATAGTTCGTGCATATCCTTTTCTCGTTGCGCCCCCAGCATCCCTACCAGGGATTGTACTTTGATAGACAGGTCGTCTAGTGAGCGATTGTCTGTTGCTGGGGGTAGGCGGTCAATATGCCTTATCTCTTGTATTATGTAATCCCATATACGTCCATATCTTTGGTCTAGTGCTGCTAGAGCCGCTGTGTATGGGGTAGTAGAGGTGGCATAGGCCAGCGCTATGTTGTGCGCTCTGGGCACTTTCAGGTGCTTCAATAGGATAGCATACTTGTGGCGTTCATCAGCTACATCCACCATCATTGTCTCTAAGCACATCCGTAGCTCCGTGTACTGTGCTCGGTTCTCATGGGTGAAGTCTGGAAACGTCGGTGTGCCAATGTATGACGCCGTAGATGGCTGGCACATCGGTGAGCGTTGGAAGAGAGGCCTCCTGGGCGAGTCTCCTCTTACGCCTCTCGGTGGGCTGGTACCGGCAGGGTACCATGGCCCGCTGGTCCAGGTACTATTCCTCGGGACTGGTCGTGCGTCATGCTCACCCGTGAATAGAGTCGGGGGTCTGTAGCGCAGAGCCGCAGGGGTATAGCCTGGGCTGTACTGGACCTTCTGGTCCTGTGGAGTAATGTGCTGCTGTCGGGCTTGACTCTCCTCTTCTCCCTCTTCTTCCTCTGCCAGGTCATCTAGATCCTGTAGTCGTCTATTTAGCCTCTCCGCGGTGTCCGCCGTTCCTTCCTTGTAGCTGGGTCTCAATTGGACCGGTCGGGGAAGGAGTTCGGAGGGGGGTATAGGCTCTCTCTGGTGGTCGGGCTCAGGGTCGCTTAATCGGTTAGGGGAGGGTGCCCTTGACCCGTGTCTTGACGAGGCCCTGGAACCCCTTGTGGAGGGAGGGGGTGTTGCCCTGGTGATCAGCTGCTCCATTAGCTGCGCTTGTAGTCTGTCGCGCTCGCCTTGTAGTCTGTCGCGCTCGGCTTCGCGCTTGGTGAGATCTGCTTCTCTTTGGGCACCGGCAGCGGCACGCTGGGTGTCGGCCCGGTCTCTTGCCATATTCTCTTCCGTCTGAAGGCGTCTCAGCTCCAGACGTATGCGCTCTTCTTCGCTCCGTTGCTGCGCTTGGAGGCGTTCTCTTTCAATGGTAGAATGTTCGCGCTCGCTAAGCGTCTGTGCTTGGAGTCGATCGCGCTCCGTAGAGGCTGCTAGGCTGGCGAGGAACGCCTGTGCCAGCATCCTCGCTGCCTCGCTGGGGGAAGACGCTGGTTGAGGTGATCCGCTCCTGGCAGTACTCGTTGGGGATGCGTTCCCCTGCGGGGAGTCCTGGAGCTCTATCTCCTCGGCGCTCTCCTCATCTTGTTCCGTGCAGAGTTCCATCTCTGGAGGGTTGTCTTCCTCCCGGAGCTCTTGGGGGACTACTTCTTCGGTCTTGGCGGGGGGTAAAGTCCTGTCAGTTCCCTCCTGGTCCCCACCGTGAGCTTGGTCAGTTACATTAGAACCCACTAGGGCCTCTGTGGTCGGGGTATCCTGGTTGATAGGGTCGGACATAATTTTACTTTCTACTTTTACCGCGTTTACCGTTTGTAGAAGGCTAGGTAGTATACTGGCAGTGTAATCCTCTAAGTACTGAGGTGGCTGTCGTCTACGCTGCGGGCGTTCTACTTTAGGAGGACCGTTTCGTGGAGTGTTCATCATAGGCCATTTCAATATTAATACCACTATATTAATATTACACTAATTACCCTCCGGCTCGAAGGACCAATTGTAACTGAGGGGTACAATTCCCTGACTGTATTGATAAGTATGGTATCATTAAACCACTACCGCTTTATGTACTTTAACTACTGGCCATACAGTACACGATATCTAAATATGATGAACACTTTCCCACAATGAAATCGGGTCCACACAAAGGTAATAATCAAATATTTAATATAGCAAAAGGTACATATGATAGTTACTATTACATTTATGATTTGAATGCACTTGTAAGGCAAATGAGTACTCGTAGGCAAATCAACACTGAATGTCCAATCTCTGGTTACGCAGGAAGCAAGTATACAACCTGGCTCTTAGGGAATTAGATCTATGGTACTCTTAATGATATAGCAGGATATTCTGGAAGGGGTCCTCCCGGTTGTAGGCCGGTAGGGGGGGTAGGAGAGCCGTCGGTAGTAGACCGTCTGGTCAACGATATCTAGGGAGACTTCAAGTACAGAAGACAGTGCAGTAGACTCTTGATCCGCAGATGAATACACCTTGGTTCTCTTGTAGGCTGTAGCTCCACAGTGAAGAAGAAGCTAGGCGACCTCAGTCTCTCTGAGCGCCGACTCGACTTGACTCCTCTCGGGGGTAAATCCAACACTCACAGGCGTCGGCGATTATCCGCTCCACAAATCACAGTACCAAAGCAAATATATTCCAGCCGCATAGGGCTCAGCAGTCGTCGGGTAGGTAATCCAGTGTACATGTCCCTCGGTCCTCGTCTAGATCTCCTCGGATGAAGGCGCCATGTGGTCGGCCCAGCCTGGTTAAGACTCTAGATAACACGAGGAAGCGTTGGAGATGCTGGTCACTTTAGAACTCTAACCGCACGATGCACCATACACGATAGACTATTATTACTTAATAGAAATACGTCGCACTCGACGGTACAGTGCCAAACTCTGACAATTCAGCTATTAATTCGCACGAGGTCTCGATGCTATTCTAAGGCCAAACAGGCCATACTTCACCGCACGCGGTATCGTGGGTGAGGCTTCACGTTCTGTTACTTAGTTGGGTAGAAGGGTAAAGGACTAAGGGATTTCTACATTTACTTGCGCCATATTTATATGCACGGTGAACAAATAGTGCCACTCTCATTTCGGTAGCCGTATTCCTGCGCGGAGCCGGGGCTAGTACGGACATGTCTCGTCGGTACCTTTGAACTTGACGTCAGGGGCTGGTCCCCTGGCGCCTGGTCCTTTTGTCCAATAAGAGAATGAACTATTATGGGCTATAGTAGGCTAAAGGGATATTCCGTGTATATGTACAAGGAATATACAAGGGATATCAAACGATATACAAATACTATTCAATATATATCAATAAATAAATATATATATTCGGTTTAATCTGATCCTTCGTAACATTCTCCATGTGCCCAGGAACTCTGCTCCAGTGTCCCTCCTACCCGGACATCCCGTGCTGATTCCGCACAAAGGAGTGCTCCTGCTCTCACCCCCAACACAGCCTGTGTCTACCTTCTCCCGTACTGCACAAGGAGTGCACCTGTACTAAACCTCCAAGAACATTCCCATACCTGTCTGTCGCACATTCCATTCTGTCAAAACTGTCTGCTTGGGGAGAACTACATTAAACAACCCTAAACCGCTCCATTCTCTCTCTTCCTGTGTTTGCTATTGGGCTCCGCCAACTCCCCTCCTCACATCAGTTTCTTTATCAAGTTCTGGTATGTCTCTATTCTGGCCTTCTTGAGTAATGCCGTCTTTGCTATACATTTTCCACATATTACTACCTTTAGTGCATCCCATAAAATGTTTGGTCTACCTCTCCATTATCATTTTCTTCTCTGTATCTAATTATGTCACTTTTTACTTCATTAACCAAACCTTTGTTATTTAATAGTCCTACATTCAGTCTCCAAACTGTATTTCTCCACCTACTTTTAAGATTCACTGTCAGATATATTGCGCTATGATCTGATATGTCTGTCACCCCTATCCTACAGTCTTCTAACCTGTATCTGTCCCCTGTTGTCATGAGAAAATAGTCTATCCTTGAATATGTTGTGTGTGGATGCAAATAATGTGTGTATTCTCTATCTAGTGTGTGCATTTCTCTCCATATATCCATGATTCCTAATTCTGCCATTTGTATATTCATATATTTGCTAATGTTTGTCCTCCATTTCTTTGTGCTTGTCGTGTCTATGTCATAGTTCAGTACTACATTAAAATCACCTGTACAGATTAGGACCCCTTCCCTCGCTATGATATCAAAGATTGTTTCAAATAAATATTTCTCACTTTCTGGTGGAGCATATACATTCACTAGTGTTACCATTTGACCTTCCATTTTCCCCTTGACCATTACATACCTCCCCTCTTTATCCCTTATTTCGCTGATCATTTCAAACTTTACTGTGTTCTTAATTAGTATAGCTACTCCTCTTCTAAGGTTCTGTTTAAAATAACTATAAAACAGATTCTCATACCCGAATCTCTTCAGCTTTTCATGTTCTTGTGATATTAGATGTGTTTCTTGTAAGAAGATAACCTGCGCCTCTTCTTTCTTAAGTTTCGTCATCACCTTACTCCTTTTAATCGGATTATTCATACCATTCACATTCCGCGACATCATTTTGATACCCTTAACTTCTGTCATATTTATTTTCCAAATGTTCTCCCATTCTACCCATGTCACATAAAATAATATGTGTGGTTGTAGCCACTGCTATCCCTGTCTGATTTACATACATATAACCATAATCAACATTAACTTCAACAATAACACTTGGAATTTCCATGGTAGTTGAGGGACTCAGTCGTCTCCCTCTTTCCCCCGCTGGCGGGTGGGGAGTAGTGGCTCTCCTAGTGAGAGGGCTCCCCCTAGTGGCTAAGAAATGCGCACTATACATGTCCAGCTCGTTCTGTGTGCGACCTCCGAGTTCCCGGTCATAAACTCTGCATTAGTCACTTTCATGTTCCCGTCTATTTGTATTATGTGTCACATGTAATCCTCAGGTTCTTTCATATCCGCGTCAATATATCTCTTGAATCTCCATGTCCTTTTTTTATTACTTTTGGTATAATTATCTCGTATGTACTTTACCATCTTCTCATTGTATAAGTCCTTTTCATGTTTACCTTTTTATACTTGTATTGTGTGTGTCCCATGTATACCAGTTTAATGTGTATTGTACTTATCCTTCCCTGGATCACCGTGTCCCCTCTCGTCTCCTCTCTGTTCCCCTTCTCCGTGTCTTTTCGTCTTTTTTTTCAGTTGATCCGCTTTGAATCGGTTCAGATCTCCTTCACCGTCCCGTCATCCTCTTCCTCGTCCTCCGACCCTGGTCCATCTTCTCGCCTCCTCCAACCTCTGCATCAGCGTCGGTCTCTCTCCTTCTCCTCCCGGCACCTTCCATCCTCTCCGGTCCATGTCCCATGTCGCTTCCCTCACGTTGTTGTACACCTTCTTTCCAATGAACCTTCAGCGTGGTCATTGGTGATGAAATCTGATTCCTTTCTCTTTCAGAGTATTTTTTATCTGAACATAGCTCCGACGCTTTACAGCCACCTCTGATGAATAGTAATGGTCGAAGGTTATTCTCTGCCCCTCCACCTCCATCTTTGTCTGCCAGGCTGCTCTGAGAATGTTTTCTTTGACTTTGAATTTCAAGAAATTAACTATAACTGCTCTCGGTGGTCTGTTTATACGTGGCTTCGGCGCCTGGGTCCTGTGTGCCCTTTGAATCTCTATCTTGGCGAGGTCTGCCGCTTCCAATTTTCCTCGAATTAGATTGTCTACATATTTGGTCATCGAGTCTCCTTATATCCCCTCTCTCAGTCCCCATATTCGTATATTATTTCTCCTCGACCTCCCCTCCAAGTCCATTCACTTTTCTCTCAACATATTTTGTTGTCGAGCGTCACCTTTAGAATTTCTTGTATTTCTGTATTCCATTCCATTTTTTCTCGTGTTCATCCTTCCCTTTCTCTTATATCCTTGAATTGTCACTTTTTATTTAGTTTTAGATAGTTTTACTTCCTTTTTCCTTTGACCGGGAGCTCTTTTCTATGGTCGCTTACCCGAATATCTCAAACCGGAAGTCCTCGTCCTATTTCTTAGATACCAGTGATGATGTTGATCAGTAGAGTCCTTTCTCAGCTCCATCCATGCTGTTCCTCACACCAGCTCTGGCTAGTTAGCCACAAACTAATGCTGGTCCTCGTAGCTCTGGCTAGTTAGCCACAAACTAATGCTGGTCCTCGTAGCTCTGGCTAGTTAGCCACAAACTAATGCTGGTCCTCGTAGCTCTGGCTAGTTAGCCACAAACTAATGCTGGTCCTCGTAGCTCTGGCTAGTTAGCCACAAACTAATACTGTTCCTCACATCAGCTCTGGCTAGTTAGCCACAAACGAATACTGTTCCTCGTAGGTCTGGCTAGTTAGCCACAAACTAATACTGTTCCTCACATCAGCTCTGGCTAGT
Organism: Notolepis coatsorum; assembly: GCF_963971535.1. Classification (NCBI taxonomy): domain Eukaryota; kingdom Metazoa; phylum Chordata; class Actinopteri; order Aulopiformes; family Paralepididae; genus Notolepis; species Notolepis coatsorum. Next base: position 289,707 of record NW_028173221.1, on the reverse strand, counting down.
TAGCCACAAACTAATACTGTTCCTCGTAGCTCTGGCTAGTTAGCCACAAACTAATACTGTTCCTCGTAGCTCTGGCTAGTTAGCCACAAACTAATGCTGTGTAGTTCTGTCTTCCAACATGGCTGCCTGTAATAAGATAGATGCCACGCATGTATAGTTCTCTGTCTTCCAACATGGCTGCCTGTAACGAGATAGAGGCCACGCATGAGTAGTTCTCTGTCTTCCAACATGGCTGCCTGTAATGATATACTGTAGAGGCCACGCATGTGTAGTTCTCTGTCTTCCAACATGGCTGCCTGTAACGATATAGAGGGCACGCATGTATAGTTCTGTCTTCCAACATGGCTGCCTGTAACATAGCAACCATTCTTTTGTATAATCATGGCAATGGAAAAGACAACGGTTGCTACAGTATGTGTTGATATAAATATATCAGATAAAACACAATCATTTGGTGTTTGTTTGTTTATTTACACATATAAAAACAATTACATATATAATACAATACAATCCACAAAGGGATGTGTAGTTGAATTGCCTTAAAACACTCTAGGGACTTGCATGTAGCACCTTTAACCCTTTCACCTGTCTGTAGTGTGGTAGTGAAAGGTTAACCTTCTGTAGTGTGGTAGTGAAAGGTTAACCTTCTGTAGTGTGTTAGTGAAAGGTTAACCATCTGTAGTGTGGTAGTGAAAGGTTAACCGTCTGTAGTGTGGTAGTGAAAGGTTAACCTTATGTAGTGTGGTAGTGAAAGGTTAACCATCTGTAGTGTGGTAGTGAAAGGTTAACCTTCTGTAGTGTGGTAGTGAAAGGTTAACCTTCTGTAGTGTGGTAGTGAAAGGGTTAACCTTCTGTAGTGTGGTAGTGAAAGGTTAACCGTATGTAGTGTGGTAGTGAAAGGTTAACCCTCTGTAGTGTGGTAGTGAAGGGTTAACCGTCTGTAGTGTGGTAGTGAAAGGTTAACCTTCTGTAGTGTGGTAGTGAAAGGTTAACCGTCTGTAGTGTGGTAGTGAAAGGTTAACCATCTGTAGTGTGGTAGTGAAAGGTTAACCTTCTGTAGTGTGGTAGTGAAAGGTTAACCTTCTGTAGTGTGGTAGTGAAAGATTAACCTTCTGTAGTGTGGTAGTGAAGGGTTAAGGTGGGCTCCTGCCCTCTGTGTTAGAGGCTCAGTGCGTTGAGACATCACATAATAACCATCAGAGCACCTTGTCAACCGAGGGCAACTGATTAATGGATCATAAATAATTCAGTGTTTTACAAACAATTATCAGGCGTTAAATTGGGTGAGAAATCCCCAGTAGATGAAATGGAGTCTGAGACGTGGATCAGTTAATCACTCCTGCTGTTCCCTTAACCTTAACTTAACCTGACGTGACACCTTAACTTAACTATTCAGCAGACTGCAGATGACATCACATCATAAATCAATGTCTACAGAGTGTATGAATCAAAGTAGCATTTTTATTTTCAAATGTATCCAAGAGTGGGCGGCCGGATAGCGCAGCAGACTAAGCGTCTGTCTACCACTGCAGAGACACTGGTATCGAATCCGGCTGTCAGCGGTACCTCCGGCTTGGCCGGTCGTCATACTGACACAATTGGCAGAGTCAGTGGGAGGGAAGCCGGAGGGGTGTATCTTGGTCGTTGTAAACAGTGACTCCTACTGGTTAGTCAGGGCGCCTGCACAGCGAGGGAGGGAACTGGGGGAGGTAGTGTGACCTCCCACACGTTACACTTCCCCAGTGAGAGTCCTCACTGGCAGGTGAAAATAAGCTGCTGGTGACTTCCGGTTTGCAATGAACAGGTAAGAAGCCACAGGAAAGAGCTCCAGGTCAATAAATACAAAAAAAGGAAGGAAAACGATTCAAAACGAAATAAAAAGTGAAGATTCAAAGACTAAACAAGGAAGAAACGATGAACACGAGGATGAGTGAGAAAAAAAAACGGCCCCAGATGAAGAAAATACACAGATGAAAAGAAACCAACACGAGGAGATGACGCAACAGGCGAATCAAGCTAGCGAGACGCTAGCCGACAGCGCAGGGATACCCAGCTGGGCAGAGCAGCTACAGGCTAGTATCCAAGCTAGCATGCAAGCGAACCAGGCTAACACACAGGTTGGGCTAGAAGCAATGCGTGACATACAACGGAATATCGAGAAGCTCAGGGAAGAATTGAAGCAAGGACAGGATGAGCTCAGAGAAGAAGTGAATACGAGACTCGAGACAGTTAACAAAAAGATACAGAAGTAAGGAAAAGACATAGAAGCGATAGAAGAAAGAACAGCTAGCCACTATCGAACAACAAGAGAGAATGCAAGAAAAGATAACTGACATGGAGGGAAGATCAAGGAGGAACAATATACACATATGGGGACTGAGGGAGGGAGGGGGAGACAGAGAGAGAGAGGAGGGAGGGGGAGACAGAGAGAGAGGAGGGGGAGACAGAGAGAGTAGGAGGGAGGGGGAGACAGAGAGGAGGGATGGGGAGACAGAGAGAAAGAGGAGGGAGGGGGAGACATAGAGAGAGAGGAGGGGGAGACAGAGAGAGTAGGAGGGAGGGGGAGACAGAGAGAGAGAGGAGGGATGGGGAGAAAGAGAGAGTAGGAGGGAGGGGGAGAAAGAGAGAGAGAGGAGGGATGGGGAGACAGAGAGAGAGGAGGGAGGGAGGGGGAGACAGAGAGAGAGGAGGGGGAGACAAAGAGAGTAGGAGGGAGGGGGAGACAGCGAGAGAGAGGAGGGATGGGGAGAAAGAGAGAGTAGGAGGGAGGGGGAGAAAGAGAGAGAGAGGAGGGATGGGGAGACAGAGAGAGAGGAGGGAGGGAGGGGGAGACAGAGAGAGAGGAGGGGGAGACAGAGAGAGTAGGAGGGAGGGGGAGACAGAGAGAAAGAGGAGGGAGGGAGAGAAAGAGAGAGAGAGGAGGGGGAGAAAGAGAGAGAGGAGGGAGGGAGGGGGAGACAGAGAGAGTAGGAGGGAGGGGGAGACAGCGAGAGAGAGGAGGGATGGGGAGAAAGAGAGAGAGGAGGGAGGGAGGGAGGGGGAAACAGAGAGAGAGGAGGGAGGGAGGGGGAGACAGAGAGAGAGGAGGGAGGGATGGGGAGACAGAGAGAGTAGGAGGGAGGGGGGGAGACAGAGAGAGAGAGGACGGAGGGGGAGACAGAGAGAGAGAGAGGATGGATGGGGAGAAAGAGAGAGAGGAGAGAGGGAGGGAGGGGGAGACAGAGAGAGAGAGGGGGGAGACAGAGAGAGAGGAGGGAGGGAGGGAGGGAGGGAGGGAGGGAGGGAGGGAGGGAGGGAGGGAGGGAGGGAGGGAGGGAGGGAGGGAGGAGGGAGGGGGAGACAGAGAGATAGAGGAGGGAGGGAGGGGGAGACAGAGAGAGTAGGAGGGAGGGGTGGAGACAGAGAGAGAGAGGAGGGGGAAACGGAGAGAGGAGGGAGGGAGGGGGAGACAGCGAGAGAGAGGAGGGAGGGGGAGAAAGAGAGAGAGGAGGGAGGGAGGGAGGGGGAGACAGAGAGAGAGAGGAGGGGGAGACAGAGGGAGGGAGGGAGGGGGAGACAGAGAGGGAGAGGAGGGAGGGAGGGGGAGACAGATAGAGAGAGGAGGGGGAGACAGAGAGAGAGGAGGGAGGGAGGGAGGGGGATACAGAGAGAGAGGAGGGAGGGAGGTGGAGACAGAGAGAGAGAGGAGGGAGGGAGGGGAAGACAGAGAGAGAGAGGAGGGGGAGACAGAGAGAGAGGAGGGAGGGAGGGGGAGACAGAGAGAGGAGGGGGAGACAGAGAGAGATGAGGGAGGGAGGGAGGGGGATACAGAGAGAGAGGAGGGAGGGAGGGGGAGACAGAGAGAGAGAGGAGGGGGATACAGAGAGAGAGGAGGGAGGGAGGGGGAGACAGAGAGAGAGAGGATGGGGAGACAGAGAGAGAGGAGGGAGGGAGGGGGAGACAGAGAGAGAGGAGGGAGGGAGGGGGAGACAGAGAGATAGAGGAGGGAGGGAGGGGGAGACAGAGAGAGAGAGGAGGGGGAGACAGAGAGAGAGGAGGGAGGGAGGGAGGGGGAGACAGAGAGATAGAGGAGGGAGGGAGGGGGAGACAGAGAGAGAGAGGGGAGACAGAGAGAGCAGGAGGGAGGGAGGGGGAGACAGAGAGATAGGAGGGAGGAGGGGGAGACAGAGAGAGCAGTAGGGAGGGAGGGGGAGACAGAGAGAGAGAGGGGAGACAGAGAGCATGAGGGAGGAGGGGGAGACAGAGAGAGCAGGAGGGAGGGCGGGGGAGACAGAGAGAGAGAGGGGAGACAGAGAGAGAGAGGAGGGAGGGAGGGGGAGACAGAGAGAGGAGGGAGGGAGGGGGAGACAGAGAGAGAGAGGAGGGAGGGAGGGGGAGACAGAGAGAGAGAGGGGAGACAGAGAGAGCAGGAGGGAGGGAGGGGGAGACAGAGAGAGACAGGAGGGAGGGAGGGAGGGGGAGACAGAGAGAGCTCCTGGACAAATGGAGGAGAAAATCACCCAGCAGATGCTTCGTCCGCAAAGGGTCAAAGGTCAAGTGAACGGCAGACCCCCCCCCCCCCCCTCAGGGAGTTACAGGCAGAGACGTGGACATCTGTGTAGAAGATAAGATACAATTAGATTTGAATATAACAATACAAGAACAAATAAACAGTGTAAACAATATAATTAACTCTGAATATAAAAATATAAGAAAAATAAAGGTGCAAATGAGTAAGAATGGCTGCTTTTTCTTTTATATTGCGCTTTTATCCAAAGCGCTTTACAATTTGTTCCTCACATTTGACACATTCACTCACATTCACACACCGACGGCGGAGGCGACCATGCAAGGTGCCAACCTGCTCATCGGGAGCAGTTAGGGGTTAAGTGTCTTGCTCAAGGATTGATTGATTGATTGATTGATTGATTGATTGATTGATTGATTGATTGATTGATTGAAAACTTTATTAACAGATTGCAGAATGGGTACAATACAGTACAGCTCAATACACACAATTGTTAAGGGGATGCAGACCAGAGAAAGACTTTCGTCTTGTTTACATCAGGGTCCCCCATTTTCAATTAATCGTAACATATATGACATACATGACATACAGATAGACAGTACTGCTACATCTATACATTTATGACCAGTGATGCCACAGATTACTTGTAAAAATAATCTGATTACTGATTACTGATTACTCCTTTAAAAAGTAATCTAGTTACTTTACTGATTACTTGATTATCAAAGTAACTTAGTTACTTTGAAAGTAACTAGGTTACGAAGTCGTCGTCGTCCCCCCTGCTGCTGCCACAAGAATGACAACAGTTTTTTTTTTAAATAATGCTTTATTGAAAGTGCATAATGTCATAAATCATGATTGGCTGCTCAGACAGGTCATCATGAGACGTCATCAGCCATCAGGCCATACTCCGGTCTAGTTGACTGTACCCCTGGCTCTCTTATCATCAGCATTATGAGATAGTAACTAAATAGTAACTCACAGCCACTTGGCTGTACATTGGAGGTGGTTGGGTGGGTGGGGTGGGGGAGGGAGGGGTTGGGTAGGAGGGGTGGGTGGGGGACACTGTACAACTGTACAAGCAAAACTGTACATTGGAATATTGGACATATAGGACACATCGACACGCTGCCCGGGAGGAGCGGGAATCGAACCCGGAACCTCCGGATTGCCAGGCGACTGCTCTACCTCCCGAGCCACTGTCGCCCCTTTAAGAGAGTAAGAGAAGAAAAACATGGTTTGGCGAAGAGCAGATAAGCAGCTGCAGAACAGAGCTCCCGGTCCAAAATTCAAGAAAGGTAATAAAAAGTTATAAAACACGATAAAAAGTAACAACTCGAAGATAAAAGAACGATGACAAGACCCAGTGCACAAAACTCGAGGAGAAGTGAGAGAAGAATGACCCCCGACAAAGAAAATACAACGAAGGGTAAGGTACAACATGAGGGGGTGACGCAGCAGGTAAAACAAGCTAACACAACGTTAGACCACAGCGAGGCTGGAGGCGGAGCTACAAGCTAACATGGAAGCTAATGTGATGAATATGCAAGCTAGCATTCGGATCAGGCTAGAAGCAATGCAGAACGCTAACGATGCTAACATGCAAACCAACACGCAGACTGGACTCGATGCGATACAGAATATTCAGAGGAGCATGGAGGCTAATTCAAAAGAAATAAAACAAATGGCCCCCAAAAGAGGGACAAAGAGACGCTGGATACAACCAGGACTCGGGCACCGAGGTCAACCGGATCATCCGAGATGCAAGCACGGAGATCGCCCAGGCCGGCCGAGAGGCGAGCATTGAGGCCACACACACCAACCGGGAGCCGAGCGCCGAGATCAACCAGACCAGCCAGGATCCAAATAACGAGATCTCACACCAAACAGGACTCGAGCACTGAGGTCACACACACCAAACAGGACTCGAGCACTGAGGTCACACACACCAAACAGGACTCGAGCACTGAGGTCACACACACCAAACAGGACTCGAGCACTGAGGTCACAAACACTGACCAAGATTCAATACCACATATACATATTATTTGATAGTGAATGGATGTTATGATTCGAGACACACTGCAGATAACACACAGACCACTGGGAATACAGACACAGTGAACACATTAGTTGGGAAAATTGGGTCTTGATTCGGGACATATAATATAAATAACAACGTACTAGACTAAACTGAAGACACTAACACACATGACGCACAACTAAGACGGCGGGGAACATGGGGAAACACATTCAGAGACCTGACGGGGAGCTCTGGAACTGTACGATTATGAAAGATAAAAATTCTAATAAAATGTTGGACAATAATAGGGGCATTGGAGAATCTCCGTCGTTATAGGAGGGGCCCTCTCCAGGAGAGCCTTACGCCTCCAGCCCGCATACGGGGGTAAAAACCTGGGAAGTGCCAATTGTCTTTCGTTTTTTTTTCTGAGTTATGTTAGAATAGCAGTTGCTCTAAATGTGCACATGGACAATTGTGAAGGACAAGAATTCGAAATGTTGGACATGAAGAGGGGCTTGGAGAATCTCCTTCGGGGGATATCTCCGTCTCTAGGGGGGGGGGGGGGGGGCTTCTTCAACAGGAGAGCTGATTCCCCTCCAAACCGCCAACGGGGGACAGAGTGCTAATCATATGGCTTATTTTATCTTCATTTCATTTTTTCTTACTGTGTTTTCAGTGTTATCTTTTCATGAACGTGGCTGGGACTGGGGGCTGGGGGCTGGGGGCTGGGGCTGGGGGCTGGGGGCTGGGGCTGGGGGCTGGGGCTGGGGGCTGGGGGCTGGGGCTGGGGGCTGGGGGCTGGGGGCTGGGGGCTGGGGGCTGGGGGCTGGGGGCTGGGGGCTGGGGCTGGGGCTGGGGGCTGGGGCTGGGGGCTGGGGGCTGGGGCTGGGGCTGGGGGCTGGGGGCTGGGGGCTGGGGCTGGGGGCTGGGGGCTGGGGGCTGGGGGCTGGGGGCTGGGGGCTGGGGCTGGGGGCTGGGGGCTGGGGGCTGGGGGCTGGGGGCTGGGGGCTGGGGGCTGGGGGCTGGGGGCTGGGGGCTGGGGCTGGGGCTGGGGGCTGGGGGCTGGGGCTGGGGCTGGGGCTGGGGGCTGGGGGCTGGGGCTGGGGCTGGGGGCTGGGGGCTGGGGGCTGGGGCTGGGGCTGGGGGCTGGGGGCTGGGGGCTGGGGCTGGGGCTGGGGGCTGGGGGCTGGGGGCTGGGGGCTGGGGGCGATACACAAAACAAAACAAGACACGGTGGAGTTCAGCCAAAGGCTCGATTAAAGAGGACGGTGTTTAAAAGTGTCCACAGACTGTGGAGCTCTCAGGTGGTCAGGGAGACCGTCGCCAGGGAGACCATCGTCAGGGAGACCATCGTCAGGGAGACCGTCGCCAGGGAGACCATCGTCAGGGAGACCATCGTCAGGGAGACCGTCGCCAGGGAGACCATCGTCAGGGAGACCGTCGCCAGGGAGACCATCGTCAGGGAGACCATCGTCAGGGAGACCGTCGCCAGGGAGACCGTCGCCAGGGAGACCATCGTCAGGGAGACCGTTGCCAGGGAGACCATCGTCAGGGAGACCGTCGTCAGGGAGACCATCGTCAGGGAGACCATCGTCAGGGAGACCATCGTCAGGGAGACCATCAACAGAGAGACCATCGTCAGGGAGACCGTCGCCAGGGAGACCATCGTCAGGGAGACCATCGCCAGGGAGACCATCGTCAGGGAGACCGTCGCCAGGGAGACCATCGTCAGGGAGACCATCGTCAGGGAGACCATCGTCAGGGAGACCATCGTCAGGGAGACCATCATCAGGGAGACCATCAACAGAGAGACCATCGTCAGGGAGACCATCGTCAGGGAGACCATCGTCAGGGAGACCATCGTCAGGGAGACCATCGCCAGGGAGACCATCGTCAGGGAGACCATCGTCAGGGAGACCATCGTCAGGGAGACCATCGTCAGGGAGACCGTCGTCAGGGAGACCATCGTCAGGCGTCAGGGAGACCATCGTCAGGGAGACCATCGTCAGGGAGACCATCGTCAGGGAGACCATCGTCAGGGAGACCATCGTCAGGGAGAACATCGTCAGGGAGACCATCGTCAGGGAGACCATCGTGTCCCCTGGTCCCCTGGTGCAGAGCCTGGTCCTGGCTGGGGGGGTCATGACCCCTCAATAGGTGTAGGTTTAGGGAGGGCTGGGGGGGTCATGACCCCTCAATAGGTGTAGCTTTAGAGAGGGATGGGGGGGGTCATGAACCTCTCAATAGGTGTAGCTTTAGGGCTGGGGGGGTCATGACCCCTCAATAGGTGTAGCTTTAGGGGGGGCTGGGGGGGTCAAAATAAGGGGGTCAAAATATTTCTATATCCATCTCACCCCTACAGGACCGTACCATCTCACCCCTACAGGACCGTACCATCTCACCCCTACAGGACCGTACCATCTCACCCCTACAGGACCGTACCATCTTACCCCTACAGGACCGTACCATCTCACCCCTACAGGACCGTACCATCTCACCCGTACAGGACCGTACCATCTCACCCGTACAGGACCGTACCATCTCACCCCTACAGGACCGTACCATCTCACCCCTACAGGACCGTACCATCTCACCCTACAGGACCGTACCATCTCACCCCTACAGGACCGTACCATCTCACCCCTACAGGACCGTACCATCTCACCCCTACAGGACCGTACCATCTCACCCCTACAGGACTGTACCATCTCACCCCTACAGGACCGTACCATCTCACCCCTACAGGACCGTACCATCTCACCCCTACAGGACCGTACCATCTCACCCCTACAGGACCGTACCATCTCACCCTACAGGACCGTACCATCCCACCCCTACAGGACCGTACCATCTCACCCCTACAGGACCGTACCATCTCACCCCTACAGGACCGTACCATCCCACCCCTACAGGACCGTACCATCTCACCCCTACAGGGCCGTACCATGTCACCCCTACAGGACCGTACCATCTCACCCCTACAGGACCATACCATCTCACCCTACAGGACCGTACCATCTCACCCCTACAGGACCGTACCATCTCACCCTACAGGACCGTACCATCTCACGCCTACAGGACCGTACCATCTCACCCCTACAGGACCGTACCATCTCACCCCTACAGGACCGTACCATCCCACCCCTACAGGACCGTACCATCCATCTCACGCCTACAGGACCGTACCATCTCACCCCTACAGGGCCGTACCATCTCACGCCTACAGGACCGTACCATCTCACCCCTACAGGACCGTACCATCTCACCCTTGCAGACGTGCCTCTCGTAAAATACACCAGAAAGCAGGAAATTAAGCCCCCCTCAAGCCTCCCCCCCCCCCCCTACGCCCTTGAGTGGCAGAGCAGGTAAAACAAGCGTGATATTACTGTTACACTGTGACTTGTTTATAAGATCCAGGGCAGGGGGGGGGAGGGGGGGGGGTCTGCGCTTCGCCTGTTTCCCGACACCTCCACGCGTACCTCGCGTCTGATGTCGAGGTTCTTTTATTTTTTTTATTTATCCTCTGCTTCCGATAGATAACATGTAAATAAACCTCGGCGCGGATGAGAGGACAATGTGTTTACTTCACGCTCTGGGGGTAATCTCTCCTCATCTGCCCGCTGGTCGGGCGTCACAACTCAACTGTCTAGTGTTGATGAGCGCGTCGTCTGGAAGCGGCCGTCGCCAGGTGGTCCGTTTCAACGCCCCAAGCGGAACGGGAGACGTATTACAGCCAGCAGCAGGGCGGCAGGAAAACACACTTTTTCACACTTTGCTTTTGTGAATCAATTCCTCTCACTGCAGGCGTCCGGCTGTGCAGGTCCTCCCTCCGTACATCTATATCCTCCTCCCTCCGTACATCTATATCCTCCTCCCTCCGTACATCTATATCCTCCTCCCTCTGTACATCTATATCCTCCTCCCTCCGTACATCTATATCCTCCTCCCTCTGTACATCTATATCCTCCTCCCTCCGTACATCTATATCCTCCTCCCTCTGTACATCTATATCCTCCTCCCTCTGTACATCTATATCCTCCTCCCTCCGTACATCTATATCCTCCTCCCTCCGTATATCTATATCCTCCTCCCTCTGTACATCTATATCCTCCTCCCTCCGTACATCTATATCCTCCTCCCTCCGTACATCTATATCCTCCTCCCACCGTACATCTATATCCTCCTCCCACCGTACATCTATATCCTCCTCCCTCCGTACATCTATATCCTCCTCCCTCCGTACATCTATATCCTCCTCCCTCCGTACATCTATATCCTCCTCCCTCCATACATCTATATCCTCCTCCCTCCGTACATCTATATCCTCCTCCTCCCTCCATACATCTATATCCTCCCACCGTACATCTATATCCTCCTCCCTCCGTACATCTATATCCTCCTCCCTCCGTACATCTATATCCTCATCCCTCCGTACATCTATATCCTCCTCCCTCCGTACATCTATATCCTCCTCCCTCCGTACATCTATATCCTCCTCCCTCCGTACATCTATATCCTCCCACCGTACATCTATATCCTCCTCCCTCCGTACATCTATATCCTCCTCCCTCCGTACATCTATATCCTCCTCCCTCCGTACATCTATATCCTCCTCCCTCCATACATCTATATCCTCCTCCCTCCGTACATCTATATCCTCCTCCTCCCTCCATACATCTATATCCTCCCACCGTACATCTATATCCTCCTCCCTCTGTACATCTATATCCTCCTCCCTCCGTACATCTATATCCTCCCACCGTACATCTATATCCTCCTCCCTCTGTACATCTATATCCTCCTCCCTCTGTACATCTATATCCTCCTCCCTCCATACATCTATATCCTCCCACCGTACATCTATATCCTCCTCCCTCTGTACATCTATATCCTCCTCCCTCTGTACATCTATATCCTCCTCCCTCCGTACATCTATATCCTCCTCCCTCCGTACATCTATATCCTCCTCCCTCCGTACATCTATATCCTCCTCCCTCCGTACATCTATATCCTCCTCCCTCCATACATCTATATCCTCCTCCCTCCATACATCTATATCCTCCTCCCTCCGTACATCTATATCCTCCTCCCTCCGTACATCTATATTCTCCTCCCTCCGTACATCTATATCCTCCTCCCTCCGTACATCTATATCCTCCTCCCTCCGTACATCTATATCCTCCTCCCACCGTACATCTATATCCTCCTCCCTCCGTACATCTATATCCTCCTCCCTCCGTACATCTATATCCTCCTCCCTCCGTACATCTATATCCTCCTCCCTCCGTACATCTATATCCTCCTCCCTCCGTACATCTATATCCTCCTCCCTCCGTACATCTATATCCTCCTCCCTCCGTACATCTATATCCTCCTCCCTCCGTACATCTATATCCTCCTCCCTCCATACATCTATATCCTCCTCCCTCCGTACATCTATATCCTCCTCCCTCTGTACATCTATATCCTCCTCCCTCCATACATCTATATCCTCCTCCCTCCGTACATCTATATCCTCCCTCCGTACATCTATATCCTCCTCGCTCCGTACATCTATATCCTCCCACTGAGAACTGATCTACCCTCCACACACACACACACACACACACACACACACACACACACACACACACACACACACACACACACACACACACACACACACACACACACACACACACACACACACACACACACACACGCACGCATACAGTTAGATGCATACAAACACACACGTTCACAGGAAAGACAGGCCTACACACACACACACTCACACACACACACATTCACACACACACACACACACACACACACACACACACACACACACACACACACACACACACACACACACACACACACACACACACACACACACACACACACACACACACACAACCACACACAACCACACCATAATAAGCAGGTACAGTAGAGGCAGCGGTGGCTTGATGGTGATTTACACAAAGCTCTCTGCAGATTGTTGCTGTGAGAAGCTGGAGCCAAGTCCTTTATATTCACACATACACACATACACACATAAATCAAATCAAATGTATTTGTAAGGCCCGACAACACACGTTCATGTCCCCATGGGCCGGACACGTCTTCTTTAACTCAATCTGCGCCATCCACGTATATATGCACGTGTTTGCTCGCCAACTGTTGAACGCCAATCACGTATATATACGTTCTTTGGTCAGTTTTCCTTTTTTCCGATTTCAATATTCTATTCAGTGTCACAGACCTCTATGTTACCGTTAAAAGAGATACTGAGACCCGTAGAGTGCAGTACCGGCCATATCCTGCTAGGTGGCAGTATCGCCCACCCTTTGAAGCCCTGTTCCAGACTGTGTGTCACATCTAATGTCGTCCGGGTGGGGAATTTTGGTCCAGGCAAGTCTAGCGGTTCACCCGATCACATTGGAACGCGTCCATGGCCCCTCGATGCACGTGTTGTGGCGGATTATGTCGGGGACCCGATGGACATCAATACTGGAAATTGCGATCAGACAATTGGAATATTATTTTTGGAATAACCCCGATCAAAGGTAAGGACTATCTGACGTCAATTCCACCTTGATCCTACAATGATTTCACATCGATCTAGTCGATCAACGTATGTAGTATTCAAAACGTATGCCGTTGGTGACCATCAAAGCATCAAAAAACGACCCCCACCCCACTTTCATGCATTCATGATGAAACATAATACCTATTATATACCTTTGAATTGGAAATAGTAGCGTGTCCAGGCGAGCAACGCGAACGCTTGTAGCAAAATTCACATATTGCTCCATAGCGCCGTTTTCAGGAATTAGCCAGGATCACTCTGAAACTATACAATATTCACCACGGTATAACACTCGAATGTATACATGAAAAAATTCATTATCTTTCACATGAACGATGGATAGTTAATGTCAAATGAGCCATAGTATTGTCTCCATAGCTATAATATAGAATATAGATATAGCCCTGCAAACATCGCCACGCACAGTGAAAATCTCTATCTCTTAGAGTGGTGGCGCAGTAGGTACAAAGATGGCTAGACCCGGTGGCGCTGAAAGAGTTAAGAGGAAGACACAGAAGGCGCCCCATATGGCATTAAGAACTGCAGCTCAACAAAGATATAGCGTGTTTAGAAAGGCAGATGTGTTTGCGAGAAAGTCAGATTAGGAATCATATTTATCTTCACCGTCTTGTTAGTAACATATCCCAGGAGAGTGTATTCCCGTTTCAAAAAGCACAGTCAGCAGCTTATTTATGGAATTTTCCATTTCTCATCTCTAAGTAGCTAATAAAGTAAAACAGCATGAATCAGAGACAAACAGGTGCATCCTTTCATCTCCATTTAAGGCATCGGTTTGGTGTCTAATAGCAGAGATACTGGAACTCTCAGTGGACCTGTTAACAGTAACTCTTCTCTTTTACAGATGATTAGAAGAAGGGACTTCGCTGCATCTCATCTTGTACAACCGTGGGTTAACACTGTCTCCTCACAGCACAGTGGTGTAGTGGTTAACACTGTCTCCTCACAGCACGGTGGTGTAGTGGTTAACACTGTCTCCTCACAGCACGGTGGTGTAGTGGTTAACACTGTCTCCTCACAGCACGGTGGTGTAGTGGTTAACACTGTCTCCTCACAGCACGGTGGTGTAGTGGTTAACACTGTCTCCTCACAGCACGGTGGTGTAGTGGTTAACACTGTCTCCTCACAGCACGGTGGTGTAGTGGTTAACACTGTCTCCTCACAGCACGGTGGTGTAGTGGTTAACACTGTCTCCTCACAGCACGGTGATGTAGTGGTTAACACTGTCTCCTCACAGCACGGTGGTGTAGTGGTTAACACTGTCTCCTCACAGGACGGTGGTGTAGTGGTTAACACTGTCTCCTCACAGCACGGTGGTGTAGTGGTTAACCCTGTCTCCTCACAGCACGGTGGTGTAGTGGTTAACACTGTCTCCTCACAGCATGGTGGTGTAGTGGTTAACCCTGTCTCCTCACAGAACGCTGGTGTAGTGGTTAACACTGTCTCCTCACAGCACGGTGGTGTAGTGGTTAACACTGTCTCCTCACAGCACGGTGGTGTAGTGGTTAACACTGTCTCCTCACAGCACGGTGGTGTAGTGGTTAACACTGTCTCCTCACAGCAGGGTGGTGTAGTGGTTAACACTGTCTCCTCACAGCACGGTGGTGTAGTGGTTAACACTGTCTCCTCACAGCACAGTGGTGTAGTAGTTAACACTGTCTCCTCACAGCACGGTGGTGTAGTGGTTAACACTGTCTCCTCACAGCACGGTGGTGTAGTGGTTAACACTGTCTCCTCACAGCACAGTGGTGTAGTGGTTAACACTGTCTCCTCACAGCACGGTGGTGTAGTGGTTAACACTGTCTCACAGCACGGTGGTGTAGTGGTTAACCCTGTCTCCTCACAGGACGGTGGTGTAGTGGTTAACACTGTCTCCTCACAGCACAGTGGTATAGTGGTTAACACTGTCTCCTCACAGCACGGTGGTGTAGTGGTTAACACTGTCTCCTCACAGCACGGTGGTGTAGTGGTTAACACTGTCTCACAGCACGGTGGTGTAGTGGTTAACCCTGTCTCCTCACAGGACGGTGGTGTAGTGGTTAACACTGTCTCCTCACAGCACGGTGGTGTAGTGGTTAACACTGTCTCCTCACAGCACGGTGGTGTAGTGGTTAACACTGTCTCCTCACAGCACGGTGGTGTAGTGGTTAACACTGTCTCCTCACAGCACGGTGGTGTAGTGGTTAACACTGTCTCCTCACAGCACAGTGGTGTAGTGGTTAACACTGTCTCCTCACAGCACGGTGGTGTAGTGGTTAACACTGTCTCCTCACAGCATGGTGGTGTAGTGGTTAACACTGTCTCCTCACAGCACGGTGGTGTAGTGGTTAACACTGTCTCCTCACAGCACGGTGGTGTAGTGGTTAACACTGTCTCCTCACAGCACGGTGGTGTAGTGGTTAACACTGTCTCCTCACAGCACGGTGGTGTAGTGGTTAACACTGTCTCCTCACAGCACGGTGGTGTAGTGGTTAACACTGTCTCCTCACAGCATGGTGGTGTAGTGGTTAACACTGTCTCCTCACAGCACGGTGGTGTAGTGGTTAACACTGTCTCCTCACAGCACGGTGGTGTAGTGGTTAACACTGTCCTCACAGCACAGTGGTGTAGTGGTTAACACTGTCTCCTCACAGCACGGTGGTGTAGTGGTTAACACTGTCTCCTCACAGCACGGTGGTGTAGTGGTTAACACTGTCTCCTCACAGGACGGTGGTGTAGTGGTTAACACTGTCCTCACAGCACAGTGGTGTAGTGGTTAACACTGTCTCCTCACAGCATGGTGGTGTAGTGGTTAACACTGTCTCCTCACAGCACGGTGGTGTAGTGGTTAACACTGTCTCCTCACAGCACGGTGGTGTAGTGGTTAACACTGTCTCCTCACAGCACGGTGGTGTAGTGGCTAACACTGTCTCCTCACAGCACGGTGGTGTAGTGGTTAACACTGTCTCACAGCACGGTGGTGTAGTGGTTAACACTGTCTCCTCACAGCACGGTGGTGTAGTGGTTAACACTGTCTCCTCACAGCACGGTGGTGTAGTGGTTAACACTGTCTGTCTCCTCACAGCACGGTGGTGTAGTGGTTAACACTGTCTCCTCACAGCACGGTGGTGTAGTGGTTAACACTGTCTCCTCACAGCATGGTGGTGTAGTGGTTAACACTGTCTCCTCACAGCACGGTGGTGTAGTGGTTAACACTGTCTCCTCACGGTGGTGTAGTGGTTAACACTGTCTCCTCACGGTGGTGTAGTGGTTAACACTGTCTCCTCACAGTACGGTGGTGTAGTGGTTGACACTGTCTCCTCATAGCACAGTGGTGTAGTGGTTAACACTGTCTCCTCACAGCACGGTGGTGTAGTGGTTAACACTGTCTCCTCACAGCACGGTGGTGTAGTGGTTAACACTGTCTCCTCACAGCACGGTGGTGTAGTGGTTAACACTGTCTCCTCACAGCACGGTGGTGTAGTGGTTAACACTGTCTCCTCACAGCACAGTGGTGTAGTGGTTAACACTGTCTCCTCACAGCACGGTGGTGTAGTGGTTAACACTGTCTCCTCACAGCACGGTGGTGTAGTGGTTAACACTGTCTCCTCACGGTGGTGTAGTGGTTAACACTGTCTCCTCACAGCACGGTGGTGTAGTGGTTAACACTGTCTCACAGCACGGTGGTGTAGTGGTTAACACTGTCTCCTCACAGCACGGTGGTGTAGTGGTTAACACTGTCTCCTCACAGCACAGTGGTGTAGTGGTTAACACTGTCTCCTCACAGCACGGTGGTGTAGTGGTTAACACTGTCTCCTCACAGCACGGTGGTGTAGTGGTTAACACTGTCTCCTCACAGCACGGTGGTGTAGTGGTTAACACTGTCTCCTCACAGCACGGTGGTGTAGTGGTTAACACTGTCTCCTCACAGCACGGTGGTGTAGTGGTTAACACTGTCTCCTCACAGCACGGTGGTGTAGTGGTTAACACTGTCTCCCCCTAGTGGCACGGTGGTGTAGTGGTAGATAAACCCAATGGAAAAACATGCAGAACAGATCAGTAAGGCTGTCACGTCCCTGACGAGGACGGGCAGGAGCACTTGGATTGGTTACCTTAAATTACGTTAACCTTACTCCCCGATGAAGCAAACATTCCAACACCTCAACACAGAACATTCAAATGCAAGAAACCAAAGAAATATATATTCAGAACAGCCCTATTACTTTTTAAATTATAATCTTTCATCTTTTTCTTAAAACCCTATATATATTATTATGCTGCGCCATGTGATTTGGAAGTAAGTTCAATTTCACCAGTGCTCTGTACATCACTGTACGTTGAAACGATGCAGTCTTTATTTTTATCTATTTTTTCTCCCCCCTTTTTCCGTATATTTTTTTCTCCCATCCCAATTTAGCCGTTATGCCAATTCCCTTCCTGGTTCGTTTGCGCGCATTTGCCCCCCACTTGCCTGCCTAGGGAGGGTTGATAGATACTATCACATGTCTCCTCCGATACATGTGGAGTCAGCCAGCCACTTCTTTTCACCTGACAGCGAGGACTCTCATTGGGGGAGCGTAACGTGTGGGAGGATCACACTACCTCCCTCAGATCCCTTCCCTGCTGAACAGGTGCCCCGACCGACCTGTAGGAGTCGCTGTTTACAACGACCAGGATACACACCCCACCGGCTTCCCACCCTCTAACACTGCCAATTGTGTCGGTAGGGACGACTGACCAAGCCGGAGGTACCTCTGACAGCTGGATTAGAACCCAGAGACTCTGCGGTGGCAGGCGAGCGCTTATTCCGCTGCGCTACCCAGCCGCCCGAAACGATGCAGTCTTGAAGGTTGTCAAAGTGAAACCTAGTATGTGTATCACAACTAAAACATATATTTTTTTATAAAGAATAAATGTGTGTGTGCTCGTGTGTATGTATTTGTGTACTTGGGGTTCTGCCTCTCACACCGTGGCTGGGTGGGTCAGGGTCTGTGGTACAGATTGTATACCAGGGTCCCACCGCTGACGGCAAGACAGAGACCACTTTTCATTCAGCGCCCGCTGAGGAGAGCGAGGAGCAGCGGAGAGCGACCGGGGCGAGTGAAATCCCTGTATTTTTATCACAAGACATCAGTCAAGAAAGTGTGTTTGATGCTTTGCTAGAGCGGCTAAAAGCATTGAGGTCGGCTGAGTTCAAGTCGTATTGCGACACAGACACAGTCTAAGAGGGAGCGCTCTACTTCCACTTGAATCACTTACGTAATGTAAATAAAGAACTTTACTGGCTATAGATAACATTTGTATGTATCATAAAATAAATTATCCACAGAGCTTTTAGAAAGGTGTGGAATAAAAGTGTTACTCCCCCCCCCCCATTACAATTATTGATCAATGAATGTATCATTTAAAATATTTTTGCACGTCCAAAATTAATGTTGTTGTTTACATAATAATAATACATCTGTTTTATATAGCGCTTTTCCAGGTGCTCAAAGACGCTTATGTCTTTGTTGCGCATCTATCCCCTCCCCACGTGGGACGTACCTGAGTGGATAAATGACATGCTGGTGCTCCAGTGCCACATCTAATCTACCTTAAGTACTAAGTACGCTTTTGTCGGTCTATCATTCTGCCCTCAGATGTATTACTGGTGACAGGTATGATATCCACCACTGTGTCCTTTATGAAAAGGTCGGATGGCCTTCTCTGGTTGAAACTCATAACTATCATCGGTATTCGTTAATTTTTTAAAGCCGTTATTGGTAAACTTCCCTCTTACATCACAACACTGTTGGTATGGAATCTTGGAACCTATTCTACACGTTCAGATGACTGCTTGGTTCTTAGGGTTCCTCCAGTTTGCTCTGAACTAGAAAATGTCCTCCGACTGAGTCTGAAGCTGAAGGTTCTTCCTTCTTTTGCTGCATTTAAAACGATGATCCCCGACCGCTGTGTGTCTCAGCTGACTTCATATTGTGAGTCACTGGCTCAGGTCAGATCACATGAAACCTGTAGCTACATCAGGTACAAACAATGGAGTGCCACTTAGTGGCCAAACATGACACTGCAACTAAATAACAACACAAAAATATAATAGGCACATTGTGACTCTTACAACTAGACTGGGCTGGACTGGACTGGGCTGGACTAGACTGGACTGGACTGGACTGGGCTGGGCTGGACTGGACTGGACTGGACTGGACTGGGCTGGACTGAGCTGGGCTGGACTGGGCTGGACTGGACTGGACTGGGCTGGACTGGACTGGGCTGGACTGGACTGGACTGGACTGGACTGGACTGGACTGAGCTGGACTGGACTGGACTGGACTGGACTGGACTGAGCTGGACTGGACTGGACTGGACTGGACTGGACTGGACTGAGCTGGACTGAGCTGGACTGGACTGGACTGGGCTGGACTGGGCTGGACTGGACTGGACTGGGCTGGGCTGGGCTGGACTGGACTGGACTGGACTGGACTGGACTGGACTGGACCGGACTGGACCGGACCGAGCTGGACTGGGCTGGACTGGGCTGGACTGGACTGGACTGGACTGGACTGGACTGGACTGGGCTGGACTGGGCTGGGCTGGACTGGACTGGACTGAGCTGGACTGGACTGGACTGGGCTGGACTGGGCTGGGCTGGGCTGGGCTGGGCTGGACTGGGCTGGGCTGGACTGGGCTGGACTGAGCTGGACTGAGCTGGACTGGACTGGACTGGGCTGGGCTGGGCTGGGCTGGGCTGGACTGGACTGGACTGGACTGGGCTGGACTGGACTGGACTGGGCTGGAGTGGAGTGGACTGGGCTGGGCTGGACTGGGCTGGGCTGGGCTGGGCTGGACTGGACTGGACTGGACTGGGCTGGGCTGGACTGGACTGGGCTGGACTGGACTGGGCTGGAGTGGACTGGGCTGGGCTGGGCTGGACTGGACTGGACTGGACTGGACTGGACTGGACTGGACTGGACTGGGCTGGACTGGACTGGGCTGGGCTGGACTGGACTGGACTGGACTGGACTGAGCTGGACTGAGCTGGACTGGACTGGACTGGGCTGGACTGGGCTGGGCTGGACTGGACTGGACTGGACTGGACTGGACTGGACTGGACTGGGCTGGGCTGGACTGGACTGAGCTGGACTGAGCTGGACTGGACTGGACTGGGCTGGACTAGACTGGGCTGGGCTGGACTGGACTGGACTGGACTGGAGGCGGTTCCTCCAGCTGACCCTCTGCTGACCCTCTGCTGACCCTCCGCTCCTCAATGACGACGAGGCGGCCGGCTGGGTGGACCTGACTCCAGGTCTAACAGGGGGTACAAGGTCTAACAGGGGGTACAAGGTCTAACAGGGGGTACAAGGCCTAACAGGGGGTACAAGGCCTAACAGGGGTACAAGGTCTAACAGGGGGTACAAGGACTAACAGGGGGTACAAGGTCTAACAGGGGGTACAAGGTCTAACAGGGGTACAAGGTCTAACAGGGGGTACAAGGCCTAACAGGGGGTACAAGGCCTAACAGGGGTACAAGGTCTAACAGGGGGTACAAGGTCTAACAGGGGGTACAAGGTCTAACAGGGGGTACAAGGCCTAACAGGGGGTACAAGGCCTAACAGGGGGTACAAGGCCTAACAGGGGGTACAAGGTCTAACAGGGGGTACAAGGCCTAACAGGGGGTACAAGGCCTAACAGGGGTACAAGGTCTAACAGGGGGTACAAGGCCTAACAGGGGGTACAAGGTCTAACAGGGGGTACAAGGCCTAACAGGGGACAAGGCCTAACAGGGGTACAAGGTCTAACATGGGGTACAAGGCCTAACAGGGGACAAGGCCTAACAGGGGTACAAGGTCTAACAGGGGGTACAAGGTCTAACAGGGGGTACAAGGTCTAACAGGGGGTACAAGGCCTAACAGGGGGTACAAGGCCTAACAGGGGGTACAAGGTCTAACAGGGGGTACAAGGTCTAACAGGGGGTACAAGGCCTAACAGGGGGTACAAGGTCTAACATGGGGTACAATGTCTAACAGGGGGTACAATGTCTAACAGGGGTACAAGGTCTAACAGGTGTACAAGGTCTAACAGGGGGTACAAGGTCTAACAGGGGGTACAAGGTCTAACAGGGGTACAAGGCCTAACAGGGGGTACAAGGCCTAACAGGGGGTACAAGGTCTAACAGGGGGTACAAGGTCTAACAGGGGGTACAATGCCTAACAGGGGGTACAAGGTCTAACAGGGGGTACAAGGTCTAACAGGGGGTACAAGGCCTAACAGGGGGTACAAGGCCTAACAGGGGGTACAAGGTCTAACAGGGGGTACAAGGCCTAACAGGGGGTACAAGGTCTAACAGGGGGTACAAGGCCTAACAGGGGGTACAAGGTCTAACAGGGGGCACAAGGCCAGGGGGTACAATACCTAACAGGGGGTACAAGGCCTAACAGGGGGTACAAGGTCTAACAGGGGGTACAAGGTCTAACAGGGGGTACAATGCCTAACAGGGGGTACAAGGCCTAACAGGGGGTACAAGGTCTAACAGGGGGCACAAGGCCTAACAGGGGGTACAAGGTCTAACAGGGGGTACAAGGTCTAACAGGGGGTACAAGGTCTAACAGGGGGTACAAGGTCTAACAGGGGGTACAAGGTCTAACAGGGTTACAAGGTCTAACAGGGGGTACAAGGCCTAACAGGGGGTACAAGGCCTAACAGGGGGTACAAGGTCTAACAGGGGGTACAATGTCTAACAGGGGGTACAAGGTCTAACAGGGGGTACAAGGTCTAACAGGGGGTACAAGGCCTAACAGGGGGTACAAGGTCTAACAGGGGGTACAAGGCCTAACAGGGGGTACAAGGCCTAACAGGGGGTACAAGGTCTAACAGGGGGTACAAGGCCGAACAGGGGTACAAGGTCTAACAGGGGGTACAAGGTCTAACAGGGGGTACAA
Organism: Notolepis coatsorum; assembly: GCF_963971535.1. Lineage (NCBI taxonomy): Eukaryota > Metazoa > Chordata > Actinopteri > Aulopiformes > Paralepididae > Notolepis > Notolepis coatsorum. The sequence continues at coordinate 267,673 of NW_028173221.1, read as the reverse complement.
GGTCTAACAGGGGGTACAAGGTCTAACAGGGGGTACAAGGCCTAACAGGGGGTACAAGGCCTAACAGGGGGTACAAGGTCTAACAGGGGGTACAAGGTCTAACAGGGGGTACAAGGCCTAACAGGGGGTACAATGTCTAACAGGGGGTACAAGGTCTAACAGAGGGTACAAGGCCTAACAGGGGTACAAGGTCTAACAGGGGGTACAAGGTCTAACAGGGGGTACAAGGTCTAACAGGGGGTACAAGGTCTAACAGGGGGTACAAGGTCTAACAGGGGGTACAATGACTAACAGGGGGCACATGGTCTAACAGGGGGTACAAGGCCTAACATGGGGTACAAGGTCTAACAGGGGGTACAAGGTCTAACAGGGGGTACAAGGTCTAACAGGGGGTACAAGGTCTTACAGGGGGTACAAGGCCTAACAGGGGTACAAGGTCTAACAGGGGGTACAAGGTCTAACAGGGGGTACAATGTCTAACAGGGGGTACAAGGTCTAACAGGGGGTACAAGGTCTAACAGGGGGTACAAGGCCTAACAGGGGTACAAGGTCTAACAGGGGGTACAAGGTCTAACAGGGGTACAAGACCTAACAGGGGGTACAAGACCTAACAGGGGGTACAAGGTCTAACAGGGGGTACAAGGTCTAACAGGGGGTACAATGTCTAACAGGGGGTACAAGGTCTAACATGGGGCACAAGGTCTAACAGGGGGTACAAGGTCTAACAGGGGGTACAAGGTCTAACAGGGGGTACAAGGTCTAACATGGGGTACAAGGTCTAACAGGGGGTACAAGGTCTAACAGGGGGCACAATGTCTAACAGGGGGTACAAGGCCTAACAGGGGGTACAAGGTCTAACAGGGGGTACAAGGTCTAACAGGGGGTACAAGGTCTAACAGGGGGTACAAGGCCTAACAGGGGGTACAAGGCCTAACAGGGGCACAAGGCCTAACAGGGGGTACAAGGTCTAACAGGGGGTACAAGGTCTAACAGGGGTACAAGGTCTAACAGGGGGTACAAGGTCTAACAGGGGGTACAAGGTCTAACAGGGGTACAAGGTCTAACAGGGGTACAAGGTCTTACAGGGGTACAAGGTCTAACAGGGGGTACAGGGTCTAACAGGGGGTACAAGACCTAACAGGGGGTACAAGGTCTAACAGGGGTACAAGGCCTAACAGGGGGTACAAGGCCTAACAGGGGGTACAATGCCTAACAGGGGTACAAGGTCGAACAGGGGGTACAAGGTCTAACAGGGGGTACAAGGCCTAACAGGGGGTACAAGGCCTAACAGGGGGTACAAGGTTTAACAGGGGTACAAGGTCGAACAGGGGGTACAATGCCTAACAGGGGGTACAAGGTCTAACAGGGGGCACAAGGTCTAACAGGGGGTACAAGGTATAACAGGGGGTACAAGGTCTAACAGGGGGTACAAGACCTAACAGGGGGTACAAGGTCTAACAGTGGGTACAAGGTCTAACAGGGGGTACAAGGCCTAACAGGGGGTACAAGGTCTAACAGGGGGCACAAGGTCTAACAGGGGGTACAAGGTCTAACAGGGGGTACAAGGCCTAACAGGGGGTACAAGGTCTAACAGGGGTACAAGTTCTAACATGGGGCACAAGGTCTAACAGGGGTACAAGGTCTAACAGGGGGTACAAGGCCTAACAGGGGGTACAAGGCCTAACAGGGGGTACAAGGTCTAACAGGGGTACAAGGTCTAACAGGGGGTACAAGGCCTAACAGGGGTACAAGGTATAACAGGGGGTACAAGGTCTAACAGGGGGTACAAGGTCTAACAGGGGGTACAAGGTCTAACAGGGGGTACAAGGTCTAACAGGGGGTACAAGGTCTAACAGGGGGTACAAGGTCTAACAGGGGTACAAGGCCTAACAGGGGGTACAAGGTCTAACAGGGGGTACAAGGTCTAACAGGGGGTACAAGGCCTAACAGGGGGTACAAGGCCTAACAGGGGGTACAAGGTCTAACAGGGGGTACAAGGTCTAACAGGGGGTACAAGGCCTAACAGGGGGTACAAGGTCTAACATGGGGTACAATGTCTAACAGGGGGTACAATGTCTAACAGGGGTACAAGGTCTAACAGGTGTACAAGGTCTAACAGGGGTACAAGGTCTAACAGGGGGTACAATGTCTAACAGGGGGTACAAGGCCTAACAGGGGGTACAAGGTCTAACAGGGGGTACAAGGTCTAACAGGGGGTACAAGGTCTAACAGGGGGTACAAGGCCTAACAGGGGGTACAAGGTATAACAGGGGGTACAAGGTCTAACAGGGGGTACAAGGTCTAACAGGGGGTACAAGGTCTAACAGGGGTACAATGTCTAACAGGGGGTACAAGGTCTAACAGGGGGTACAAGGTCTAACAGGGGGTACAAGGTCTAACAGGGGTACAAGGCCTAACAGGGGGTACAAGGTCTAACAGGGGGTACAAGGTCTAACAGGGGGTACAAGGCCTAACAGGGGGTACAATGTCTAACAGGGGGTACAAGGCCTAACAGGGGGTACAAGGTCTAACAGGGGGTACAAGGTCTAACAGGGGGTACAAGGTCTAACAGGGGGTACAAGGCCTAACAGGGGGTACAAGGTATAACAGGGGGTACAAGGTCTAACAGGGGGTACAAGGTCTAACAGGGGGTACAAGGTCTAACAGGGGTACAATGTCTAACAGGGGGTACAAGGTCTAACAGGGGGTACAATGTCTAACAGGGGGTACAAGGTCTAACAGGGGGTACAAGGCCTAACAGGGGGTACAAGGCCTAACAGGGGGTACAAGGTCTAACAGGGGTACAAGGTCTAACAGGGGTACAAGGTCTAACAGGGGGTACAATGTCTAACAGGGGGTACAAGGTCTAACAGGGGTACAAGGCCTAACAGGGGGTACAAGGTCTAACAGGGGTACAAGGTCTAACAGGGGGTACAAGGTCTAACAGGGGGTACAAGGCCTAACAGGGGGTACAAGGCCTAACAGGGGGTACAAGGTCTAACAGGGGGTACAAGGTCTAACAGGGGGTACAAGGTCTAACAGGGGGTACAAGGCCTAACAGGGGGTACAATGTCTAACAGGGGGTACAAGGTATAACAGGGGGTACAAGGTCTAACAGGGGTACAAGGTCTAACAGGGGGTACAAGGTCTAACAGGGGGTACAAGGCCTAACAGGGGGTACAAGGTCTAACAGGGGGTACAAGGTCTAACAGGGGGTACAAGGTCTAACAGGGGTACAAGGCCTAACAGGGGGTACAAGGTCTAACAGGGGGTACAAGGTCTAACAGGGGGTACAAGACATAACATGGGGTACAAGGCCAGGTCTGCAGAGCTAATGATGCTAATGATGGAGCATCGCCGTCGGTTGTGTGATAGCAAAGGGCTAACCTTCTGTATTGTCACAGTGAACGGGTTAACCGGCTGCCGTGTGGCAGTTAAAGGGTTAAGATGCAGTGCAGGGTCCATGTGTGTGTCTGTGTCCAATAACAAGAGTCCATGTCTCTTGTGTTCAAGACTGTGGTCTCTGAGAATGTTAAAACTGACTTTCTTCCAGTTCTTCTTTCTATGTTCACAGAAAGGTAAAGAAACTATATACGTTGTATTTTATGGTAATAACGTTCAGGTTTGTTATATCAGATGAAAAACATCCAGAAAAATGTGATATGGTTGGACTTCCGCTGTTTGACTTCCGCTGTCGGTAGCCACTGTCGGTGTAGTTTTATTTATTTTTTATCCACTTGTATTCTCCTCTTTTTCTATTTTTCTCCCTTCCCAATTCCACTGTGCCAATTCACCCCTCCCCTGTCTTGAACGTTGCTCGCATATATCTCCCACTGGTCGGTTGTAGGGAGGATAGAAGCCTTGCATCACGTGTCCCCTCCGGTACAAGAGGAGGCAGCCTGTCACATCTTTTCACCTGCCAGTGTGGACTCTCATTGGCGAGGAGGCTCACACTACCCCCGCCATTTCCTGTCTCTGCTGTGCAGGCGTCCCCAACCGACCTGTAGGAGTCGCTGTCCACAACGTCCAGATTACCACCCATCGACTTCCACCCGCTAACTCTGCCAATTGAGTTAGTATGACGGCTGGCCCAAGCCGGAGGCAACGCTGACAGCCGGATTCGATACCGGAGTCTCTTGCATTGGTGACGACCGCAATCTCCGCTACGCCACCCAGCCGCCCTGTTGGTGTAGTTTTATAAAATCTAGACGCAAATCGAAAGCCCTGGGTCTCCTCTGTTTTAGGACTACGATTTCTTCTTCTCACGTCTAATTCGCCCGGTTTCCGGTCCAATGCGCCAAGCTTATTATTTCACATTTCGCATTCATTCTAAATAAACAACTAGTCAACAACTTACCCATAAAGACGCATAAAGACAGACCCTCCGAGGCAGAGTCCAATACCTCGTTCATTAAATCTGACGGAAAGTGTATCAACAGAGAGGCCATGTGTGTTGTTTATGGGTGTCGCTCTCCCAACGCCAACGAAAGCACTCGTCTTGATTCGCATGCAAATTTTATTCCGCCCTCATGCAATGACCAAAGTCACACGGAAACAGCCTTTTTTAAACAGAGAATTGTTACTATTAGAGACACTATAGCTGTTCGCTTTTATAGTAAATGTGTTCTTAAACATTCAAACTGTGATAATATAAAACAAATTATAATAATACAAAAAAAAAGCTTTGTTTTGTCTCACGTGAAATGCAGCGGGCCGAATATTGGTCGATAGCGCTGGGCACGGTCACATATGGTACAAAGCCAGGCCTATTATGGTACAAGGCCTATTATGGTACAAGGCCAGGCCTATTATGGTACAAGGCCTATTATGGTACAAGGCCAGGCCTATTATGGTACAAGGCCTATTATGGTACAAGGCCAGGCCTATTATGGTACAAGGCCAGGCCTATTATGGTACAAGGCCAGGCCTATTATGGTACAAGGCCAGGCCTATTATGGTACAAGGCCAGGCCTAATATATGGTACAAGGCCAGGCCTAATATATGGTACAAGGCCTAATATGGTACAAGGCCAGGCCTATTATGGTACAAGGCCAGGCCTAATATATGGTACAAGGCCAGGCCTAATATATGGTACAAGGCCAGGCCTAATATATGGTACAAGGCCAGGCCTAACAAGGTTGTGTGTATTGCATGGCAAAGGAAAGTCTCTGTTGATGCCAGGACTTTGTAAAACCATGGGATTAAACATGGCTTTCTTTTACAGTTGCATCTTAATTACTGCATACACTGTAATGTTTTACACATAATATATATGGTACAAGTTCCTATTACTGTACTATCTTCATTTCTAGATAGTACATGATTAAACTTCAACACCTCCTCTCCTCCTGGAGCTCTCTCCTGCCCCTGTAACCTCCTCCTCTCTCCTCTCCTCTCCTCTCCTCTCCTCTCCTCTCCTCTCCTCTCCTCTCCTCTCCTCTCCTCTCCTCTCCTCTCCTCTCCTCTCCTCTCCTCTCCTCTCCTCTCCTCTCCTCTCCTCACCTCACCCTCTCCTCTCCTCTCCTCTCCTCTCCTCTCCTCTCCTCTCCTCTCCTCACCTCACCTCCTCCTCTCCTCTCCCCTCCTCTCCTCCTCATCTCCTCTCCTCTCCTCTCCTCTCTTCTCCTCTCCTCTCCTCACTTCCTCCTCCTCATCTCCTCTCCTCTACTCTCCTCTCCTCTCCTCTCCTCTCCTCTCCTCTCCTCTCCTCTCCTCTCCTCTCCTTTCCTCACTTCCTCCTCATCTCCTCTCCTCTCCTCTCCTCTCCTCTCCTCTCCTCTCCTCTCCTCTCCTCTCATCTCCTCTCCTCTCCTCTCCTCTCCTCTCCTCTCCTCTCCTCTCCTCTCCCTCTCCCTCTCCCTCTTCCTCTTCCTCTTCCTCTTCCTCTTCCTCTCCTCTCCTCTCCTCTCCTCTCCTCTCCTCACCTCTCCTCTCCTTTCCTCTCCTCTCCTCTCCTCTCCTCTCCTCACCTCCTCCTCTCTCTCCTGCCCCTGTAACCTCTTCTCTTGTTGTTTCACAAAGAGCTTCCTGGCAGCAAGTCGCCTTCAAACTCCTCGTAAATTAAAGCTCCTAAATGCTTGGACTCTGCAGCTCATTGTTATGTATCCAACCTCAATCATGATAATACAGCTCCACTGCCTGTGGCTCTCAGTCCATATATTACAGTGGGATAAAGCAGTGGGCAGGAAGCTAAGTGCACATTGCATTAGAAAGGCTGGGTGAGAGTGGGGCTAATTGTATTTTCAATCAGGGTAAAACACAAGGCCATCTCTCTCTCTCTCTTACACACACACATACACGCGCACGCACACGCACACACGCACACGCACACACACGCCTTAATTAAGCAAAATCATGGAAGGTTCACCACTACCTCTCAGAAAACAGCATCAATTCTCAACTCCAACATGCATATAAGGAGGGTTATTCTACATGTACAGCTAATTACAGCACAATTAACAGATGACTGGCTACAACACATTGACAGGAAGCGAATGGTGGGTACTGTACTACTAGATTTCAGTGCAGCTTTTGACCTCATAGATCATGAGTTGCTGCTCATCAAACGAACTGCATATGGATTCAGAACTGCAGCTGTTAACTGGATAAAAAGCTGTCTATGTAATAGACGGCAATGTGTTGTGTTTAATGATTCTACACTGTACTGTATAGAAGCTGACTGTATAGACTGTACAGAAGTATAGACTGTACATATACTGTATATATGTATATTGAACTTTTTTTGTTTTGTTTACACTTGTTTACGTACTTGACTTTCTATTTTATACTTATATTATACTATTTTATACTATCTTGTTATTTTATCTAGCACACTCTCAGGAGCAAAACAGAAAGAAGCATTTCATGCAAAAGTATTCTGTATTTCTGTATGACAACTAATAAAGAAACTTGAAACTTGAAACTTGAACTTTAAATCCCTACAGTGTGGAATTCCACAGGGAAGCTGCCTGGGGCCCCTCTTCTATTTAAAAATTCCATTTTTACAAATGATTTGCCATGGGTATTAGATAATACATGTATGATTATGTACGCCGATGATACTACAATGTATGCATCATCAGACAAGACAGAAGAGCTTAATGAAGTCCTTCAGAGAGAATTGAACTCAGTGTCCACTTGGGTGTCTGAAAACAGGCTGAAGTTAAACATCTCAAAAACCAAGAGCCTAATATTGGGATCCAAGCATGCTATAAGAAGAGACGTGAAGCTAAGTATATCTTTAGACGGAACAGTTATTAAGCAAGTTTGAGAGGCAAAGCTATTGGGTGTCACACTTGATGTAACACTCTCATGGTCAACTCACACCAACAATGTGGTTGCCAAAATGAGCAGAGGTATTTCAATTATCAGAAGGTGTAGTTATTTTCCAACCGATCTGATATTGAAGTAAGTGATACAGTCATTAGTTCTTCACCTTGATTACTGTCCAGCTGTCTGGTCCAATGCCTCAAGACAATAGCTCAATAAGATCCAGCTCACTCAGAACAGAGCGGCCCGTCTGGCCCTGAACTGCTCAATGAGAAACAGTGTGGAGGGGATGGATACCAAGCTGTCGTGGTTGAAGGTGGAAGACAGACTGGATTGCAGCCTGATCTTGTTCATGAGGAATATATATATCTCAAGAGAACCTATCTGTTTGTATTCACAGCTAACATGTACACATGATCGACACAAGTATGGTACTAGGCATGCCTGTAGGGAAACGTTCACACTGCAACACTGAGGTGTTGTATCCTAGGAGTGAGAGAAGAGGTGTTGTATCCTAGGAGTGAGAGAAGAGGTGTTGTATCCTAGGAGTGAGAGAAGAGGTGTTGTATCCTAGGAGTGAGAGAAGAGGTGTTGTATCCTAGGAGTGAGAGAAGAGGTGAGGTATCCTAGGAGTGAGAGAAGAGGTGTTGTATCCTAGGAGTGAGAGAAGAGGTGAGGTATCCTAGGAGTGAGAGAAGAGGTGATGTATCCTAGGAGTGAGAGAAGAGGTGATGTATCCTAGAGTGAGAGAAGAGGTGTTGTATCCTAGGAGTGAGAGCAGAGGTGTTGTATCCTAGGAGTGAGAGAAGAGGTGATGTATTCTAGGAGTGAGAGAAGAGGTGTTGTATCCTAGGAGTGAGAGAGTGTTGTATCCTAGGAGTGAGAGAAGAGATGTTGTATCCTAGAATGAGAGAAGGGTTAGGGTCCGGCACCATCGTGGGGGGAGCGGACATCTGAGTTTCTTCTATTCCACAGACAAGTCCCCTCTTCACCTGCTCACACCTCCCCCGCTGGAGAAAACAGTCCATTATCGCAGAGACACCGGGCCTAATGGCGGAGGGGGGGGGCATGGTGTCATCTGTCTGTCACAGACTCCATCGCTCAGTCCCGTCAAAAACTCATTCTCCCGGAGAGCAGCAGGGTCAAGAGTGATTCAGACGCAGTGTTTCTGAGTCTCTAAGGAGAACAGTCTGTGTCTCTCTCTCTCTCTCTCTCTCTCTCTCTCTCTCTCTCTCTCTCTCTCTCTCTCTCTCTCTCTCTCTCTCTCTCTCTCTCTCTCTCTCTCTCTCTCTCTCTCTCTCTCTCTCTCTCTCTCTCTCTCTCTCTCTCTCTCTCCTCTCTCTCTCTCTCTCTCTCTCTCTCTCTCTCTCTCTCTCTCTCTAGACTGTAGTCTACATGTGTTGCTGTGTACTTACTCTCCTCATCAGGATTCCTAGAAAGGTTAAAGGAGGAATACATTCTCAAAACCGAGATAGACTCTCAAGCCCTTATTCATACATACATACATTATTCATAGCTTCTTAAACTAACCTCGCTGTGGATGATAAATGTGATCCAGTCACCACCGTGCATCATCAGCATTAGATGAGTGGAGAGACCAGCGGGGAGAGCAGAGGAGGAGAGAGGGGAGACAGAGGGAGAGGAGAGAGAGGGAGAGAGAGGAGACAGAGGGGAGAGAGGAGACAGAGGGGAGAGAGGAGAGAGAGGGGAGAGAGGAGACAGAGGGGAGAGATGGGAGAGAGGGAGACAGAGAGGAGACAGAGGAGACAGAGGGGAGAGGAGACAGATGGGAGAGAGGAGACAGAGGAGACAGAGAGGAGACAGAGGGAGAGGAGAGGAGAGAGAGAGAGAGGAGACAGAGGAGAGAGGAGACAGAGGGGAGAGAGGAGACAGAGAGACAGAGAGGAGACAGAGGGGAAAGGAGAGGAGACAGAGGGGAGAGAGAGGAGGACAGATGGGGAGAGAGGAGACAGAGGAGAGAGGAGACAGAGGGGAGAGAGGAGACAGAATGGAGAGAGGAGACAGAGGGGGAGAGAGGAGACAGAGGGGAGAGAGGAGACAGAGGGGAGAGAGGAGACAGAGGAGAGAGGAGACAGAGGAGAGAGAGGAGACAGAGGGGAGAGAGGGAGAGGGAGAGAGAGGAGACAGAGGAGACAGAGGAGACAGAGGGTGAGAGGAGACAGAGGGGAGAGAGGAGACAGAGAGGAGAGAGGAGACAGAGGAGAGAGGAGACAGAGGGGAGAGAGGAGACAGAGGGAGAGAGGAGACAGAGGAGAGAGGAGACAGAGGAGGAGAGAGGAGACAGAGGGGAGAGAGGAGACAGAGGAGAGAGAGGAGACAGAGAGAGAGGAGACAGAGACAGAGGAGACTAGAGAGAGAGGAGACAGAGGAGAGAGAGGAGACAGAGGAGACAGAGGAGACAGAGGAGAGAGGAGACAGAGGAGAGAGAGGAGACAGAGGAGAGAGAGGAGACAGAGGAGACAGAGGAGACAGAGGAGAGAGGAGACAGAGGAGAGAGAGGAGACAGAGGGAGAGAGGAGACAGAGGAGAGAGAGGAGACAGAGGGGAGAGAGGAGACAGAGGAGAGAGAGGAGACAGAGGAGAGAGAGGAGACAGAGGGGAGAGATGAGACAGAGGAGGAGAGAGGAGACAGAGGAGAGAGAGGAGACAGAGGAGACAGAGGAGAGAGAGGAGAGAGAGGGAGAGAGAGGAGAGAGAGGAGAGAGAGGAGAGAGGAGAGAGAGGGAGAGGAGACAGAGGAGAGAGGAGACAGAGGGAGAGAGGAGACAGATGAGAGAGAGGAGACAGAGGAGAGAGGAGACAGAGGGAGAGAGGAGACAGAGGAGAGAGAGGAGACAGAGGAGAGAGAGAGACAGAGGAGAGAGGAGACAGAGGGGAGAGAGGAGACAGAGGAGAGAGGAGACAGAGGAGAGAGGAGACAGAGGGAGAGAGGAGACAGAGGAGATAGGAGACAGAGGAGAGAGAGGAGACAGATGAGAGAGAGGAGACAGAGGGGGAGAGGAGACAGAGGAGAGAGAGGAGACAGAGGAGAGAGAGGAGACAGAGGAGAGAGGGAGAGAGGGGAGAGAGGAGACAGAGGAGAAGAGAGACAGAGGGGAGAGAGAGAGACAGAGGAGAGAGAGGAGACAGAGGGAGAGAGAGGAGACAGAGGTAGGAGAGGACAGAGGAGAGAGAGGAGACAGAGGAGGAGAGAGGAGACAGAGGGGAGAGGGGAC
>NW_028173221.1:238389-256967 GCF_963971535.1 Notolepis coatsorum | reverse complement strand
GGGCAGAGAGGAGACAGAGGGGAGAGAGGGGAGAGAGGAGACAGAGAGGAGACAGGGGGGAGAGAGGAGACAGAGGGGAGAGAGGGGAGAGAGAGGAGACAGAGAGGAGAGAGGAGACAGAGGAGAGAGAAGAGACATATGGGAGAGAGGAGACAGAGGGGAGAGAGGAGACAGAGGGGAGAGAGGAGACAGAGGAGAGAGAGGAGACAGAGGAGACAGAGAGGAGACAGAGGGGAGAGATGAGACAGAGGAGGAGAGAGGAGACAGAGGGGAGAGAGGAGACAGAGGGAGACAGAGGGGAGAGAGGAGACAGAGGAGAGAGAGGAGACAGAGGAGACAGAGAGGAGACAGAGGGGAGAGATGAGACAGAGGGGAGAGAGGAGACAGAGGGGAGAGAGGAGACAGAGGGGAGAGGAGACAGAGGGGAGAGGAGACAGAGGGGAGAGAGGGGAGAGAGGGGAGACAGAGAGGAGAGAGGAGACAGAGGAGAGAGAAGAGACAGAGGAGAGAGGAGACAGAGGGGAGAGAGGAGACAGAGGAGAGAGGAGACAGAGGGGAGAGGAGACAGAGGAGAAAGACATGTCTGACATGAACGAGCTAGTCATTACCGGAACACTATTCCCACATAAGAATATACACAAGGCCACGTGGGTATCTCCGGACGGGAAGACCAAAACCAGATAGACCATGTGCTAATTAACAAACGATTCAGGAACTCAGTGAAAGACACAAGAGTATGCAGATTGCAAACATTGGAAGCGACCACTACCTTGTGTGCACAACGGTCAAGCTAAGACTGAAGACGAAGCAGAAGGAAAAGCACCAGAGTCAAGTACAACACAACAAAGCTGAAAGATGAAGCCATCCTGAAGACTTTTACCATCAACCTGAGAAACAGGTTCCAGGTGCTGGAAGATGAAGGGCGAGGAATAGAAGACAACGAAGAGGTGGAGCGTGACTCTCAGGTTCTGGAGAAAGCCTACACAGAAGTCGCTGAAGCAATCCTGGGTAGACCACGGAAGAATAAGAAGCCATGGATCAGTGAAAAATCATGAAACATTGTAGACCAGCGGGAAACAATAAACAAGAGGATCCTTGGCACACACTCGGAAAGAATCAAGAAACAGCTAAAAGCAAAGTACACAGAGAAGGATGGAGAAACAAAGTATAAAGACAGACAAAAATAAATGGATGGAGAACATTGCAAGTGAAGCAGAAGAAGCTGCAAGGAAACAACTTACGAAGGCACTGTGCAACGAGAGACCTACACAGAGCACAGCAGTACTGGACAAGAATGGCAACCTCATCAGCGGAAAAGATGCAGTGCAGGCAAGGTGGACAGAACACTTCAAGGAAGTACTGAATAGGGAACCACCAGAAAACCCAATAACTGATGAGGAAGAATGTGAACTCACTAACATGATTGAAGAGATTCCTGTACATGAACCAACACTAAGTGAAGTAAAGGAAGTGATTAAAGGACTTCAGAATGGGAAAGCACCAGGAATCGACAACATCACAGCCGAGTTATTAAAAGCAGACATCGAGTTTTCAGCAAAGAAGGTACATCAATTGTTGGAAAAAATATGGAGGCAGGAGAAGATCCCGAAGAACTGGAAGAGGGGGCTTATCATCAAACTAGCAAAGAAAGGAAACCTCAAAGAATGCAAGAACTCAAGAGGCATCACCCTACTTCCAGTCGTAGGGAAGATACTTGGCAGGATCATCATTGACCGAATCAGAATTGGAATCGACTCACGGCTAAGAAAAGAACGAGCCGGTTACAGAAGAGGAAGAGGAACAACAGAACAAGTCTTCATACTGCGGAACATCATTGAGCAAGTAAACGAGTGGCATGCAACACTCCACCTGAACTTTGTGGATTTTGAAAAGGCTTTCGACTCAGTCCACCATGAAAGCCTATGGCTAATTATGAAGAAATATGGAATCCCACAGAAGATTGTCCAGATAGTGAAAATATTCTATGAAGACTTCCAGTGTGCAGTAGAAGACCAAGGAGAAATATGCGAGTGGTTTAACATCAACAGCGGTGTCAAACAAGGATGCAACATGTCAGGTTTTTTATTCTTAATGATCATGGATTGGATAATGAGAAGAACAGTTGGACAAGGTGAGAATGGAATCAGATGGAAGTTGACATCAAAACTCGACGATCTGGAATTTGCAGATGATGTAGCATTACTCTCCTCTACCAAACACCAAATCCAGGAAAAACGACAACAATGGAGAGAGAAGCCAGACGAGTGGGACTCAAGATTAACACCGGAAAGACAAAAACCATGAGAATTAATGCAAGAAACCATGACAAAATCAACATCAACGACCAAGAGATTGAGGATGTAGACCAATTCACATACTTGGGAGCCACCATCTGTAAAGAGGGAGGGGGTATGAAAGACCTAAAGAACAGACTCTCCAAAGCAAGAGGTGCATTAATCAAACTCAAAAAGATCTGGCACTCCAACAGCATCTCAAGAAGAACAAAGCTGAGATTGTACAAAACACTGGTTGTGCCAGTCCTACTGTATGGATGTGAAACATGGAAGATGAACAAGGGAGACAACAAATCAGTTGACGTGTTCCATAACAGATGCCTCAGAAGAATCCTCAGAATCCAGTGGCAAGACCGCATCAGCACCGTAGAGCTACTAGAAAGAGCCGACATGAAGCCATTGAGCAAGGAAGTGAAGTGGCGAAGATGGAAGATGATAGGACACATACTGAGGCAAGACCACAACAACGACTGCAACATATCAATGACTTGGGCACCAGAAGGGAAAAGAAGAGAAGAGAAGAGAAGAAAAGGAAGACCAAAGACTACCTGGAGACGCACAGTAGAGAAAGAAAGAAAAGAGGCAGGGTGGAGCTCATGGCCTGAAGCAAGAACAACGGCAGCTTGCCGTGTGAAGGCCTTATGTGCCACTAGGCACGAAGTGGAGAGGTAACAGGTAACACATTATCCAGTTCATGACATACATACATATATTGCCCTACAAATGCAAACAAATTAAATAAATAAATACATAATAAAAAAGGCAGCAACATCAGCCACTGCAGCTAGCCTCCACATAATAGCAGAGAGACAAACATACATACATACATACATACATACATACATACATACATACATACATACATACATACATACATACATACATACATACATACATACATACATACATACATACATACATACATGCATACATGCATACATGCATACATACATATATATACAGATACATACATGCATACAGTACATACATACATACATACATACATACATACATACATACATACATACATACATACATACATACATACATACATACATACATACATACATACATACATACATACATACATACATACATACATACATACATACATACACATATATACATACATACATACATACATACACATATATACATACATACATACATACATACATACATACATACATACATACATACATACATACATATATACATATATACATATATACATATATACATATATACATATATACATACATACATACATACATACATACATACATAATAGGGGTGTAAAGGTACACGTATCAGTACAGAACCGTGTCAGTACTGGACCTAAGGTTCAGTACGGCTGTGTACTGAACGAATACAACGGTATTGAAGGAGAATGGGCTTCTAAGGAAAGCAGACGAGGCTGGTCTTAATTATTATCGACAGAAGTTTATTCAACTTAAAGCATTGGTTCAAGACGGAACAGAATTGATACAGAACAGAATTGATACGGAACAGAATTGATATGGAACAGAATTGATATGGAACAGAATTGATACAGAACCGGCGCCGGCAGAGAAGGAGGAAGCGAGAGAGACGTCCCTCCCCTTACATTGACATTTTATAGACATTCTAGAACAGTTGATCACATGACAACATGACAAGTTTAAACAGGCGTCTCCTCCCCTGACATCATACGATCTCATGATCATGACCCAAATGCTTCTGCACGGGATATGTCATTATGCCTTTATTTGGTGCAGACAAACACAGCCCTCCACAGAGGCCTGTTAAAGTTAATACATTACAGAGTTCTGTGGGAGGCTGAGATCGATAGTAATGATGTAATTATGATCTCATATGATATAGAAACTATACATTTTCCACTACAGTATGTTAACCACTAACGACCGCCCACCGGGGGCTGTTTTTTTCACAATCTAAAATTGTTATTTTTTCGTATTTTTTTTTACAAGTCGATTATTAATTTCAATATAGAATATTTGTTGACCGCCCTACAAGTACAATTAGTTGAATTTCTAAATAAATATTAGTCTCTGTTAACCCTTCACCTCTTGTCTTGTTCTGTTCATGTGGGGGAAACTGAACTGAACTGCTCCTTGATCTGTGACACGTTCAGCGTAACTGGAAAGAGTCATGAGTGCAGTCAATTTAAATTATTTGTATTTGCATATTTTAATTATATTTAGCTTCTGTTTCTCATAATGTGTACCTGCATGCCATGTAGCGCATGAGCGCTCGATTAATATCCATTCGTTTTGGACGGAACAATGTGAAATTTCCATTCAAATAGTTTTAATGCTAATGTCTGGCTGAGGGCGCCGGGATGGGTTGGTTGTGATCGGTCTGTTTAGTCGTCATGACGACCCAGCGAATTCATCGCATGAATTATCATCATTTGCCAATTAACTGGGCTGTGGAATAAATAATAATTAATTTATTTTGTATAGCGCTTTTCAAAGACCCAAAGTCACTGACAATAGGCAAAAAAAGAAACAAAGAAAAACAAAGAAACAGAACCACAGGGAAACAGAGGACAATAACAATACACAGGAAACATAAAACCATGAGTAACGGATAACAAATACGGGAGTGAGTAGGGGAGACAGTCGGGAGGAGAGTAAGGGAAAACCAAGGGGGGGGGGGGCAGGAGAGGAGAGAACGTGGGGCACTGCTAGCTGGCCTCCCGGCCACTGCCACCAAGCCTCTTCAACTCATTCAAAACGCAGCGGCCCGCCTGATATCAAACCTACCGAAGTCGGCCCATGTCACCCCACTTCTTAGGGACCTGCACTGGCTCCCCATTGCTGCACGTATCCTCTTCAAGGCCCTCGACCTAGCATACCGTGCAGCAAAGGGAACCGCTCCCGCCTACCTCCGGTCAATGGTCTCTGTAGTGGCCAAAATCCTAACAGGTTTGTCTTATAACCTATTTGAATCTTCCACTTGTAGGTTGGGAAGCAGTGTCAGACTCGCAGTCGCAGAACAGAAACCACTGCACGCTTTTGTTGTTCCTTTTGCTCTTTTAATGGTCCAGCAACTGGCAGCAAGAACAAAACATGAAAACAATATCGCACATAAAAGTAAAACAGGAGATCCTAATAATCTTAGTAACAAAAAGGTTGCGTCTGCGCTGCGTGTCAATGACAGTATTGCTGCTGCCTGCTGCTCTGCCGTCACACGCCGCACCTGTGGCTTATAGCGTTAGCCCCGCCCCATTCACCTGAGCAAAGCGCCCCACTCACTGCAACAGAGAAATGTATTAATACAGATTCACAATTAATCAAAACAAATAAGCTTGAATGCGGCTCTTATACCGGCCCCTAATTGTTCTCTAGGAATCAATTACTCAAACAAAATAAAGAGCCGTAAAACTATCAACAAATTAATTTAGAAAATATAGTATATACATTACATCCCTTGTTGATGTTGAAAGAAGGACTGTGTGAGGCCAACTTACAGGCCATGCGGCTGGGGCTAAACTGTGTGAGGCCAACTTACAGGCCATGCGGCTGGGGCTAAACTGTGTGAGGCCAACTTACAGGCCATGCGGCTGGGGCTAAACTGTGTGAGGCCAACTTACAGGCCATGCGGCTGGGGCTAAACTGTGTGAGGCCAACTTACAGGCCATGCGGCTGGGGCTAAACTGTGTGAGGCCAACTTACAGGCCATGCGGCTGGGGCTAAACTGTGTGAGGCCAACTTACAGGCCATGCGGCTGGGGCTAAACTGTGTGAGGCCAACCTACAGGCCATGCGGCTGGGGCTAAACTGTGTGAGGCCAACTTACAGGCCATGCGGCTGGGGCTAAACTGTGTGAGGCCAACTTACAGGCCATGCGGCTGGGGCTAAACTGTGTGAGGCCAACTTACAGGCCATGCGGCTGGGGCTAAACTGTGTGAGGCCAACTTACAGGCCATGCGGCTGGGGCTAAACTGTGTGAGGCCAACTTACAGGCCATGCGGCTGGGGCTAAACTGTGTGAGTCTTCATTCTTAACCGTATCCTAGGGCCAGAGGTTACTAGCACATAGCCTTAAGGAGGGATCTTTATGATCGCTAGGTCAGTCAAATCAGAAAAAACTAAAAACTGTAATCCAAAGTGGCAAAGAGTGTATATCTCCATGTATCAGTCTATGGGTGTACGTCTATGTATTAGTCTATGGGTGTATGTCTATGTATCAGTCTATGGGTGTACGTCTATGTATCAGTCTATGCTGTTCGTAACTATCAACAAATTAATTTAGAAAAATATAGTGTATACATTACATCCCTTTTTGGCTCTTGAAAGAAGACCTGTTATTCTTCAATCTCCAGGAATGCGGCATAGCTTAGCTATGGGCCTATCAATAATGGATGTTTTCGTCTGGAGCTTCACTGCACGGGTCAGACCTCCTGCATCAGGCTTGGTCTCCTGTACTCTGCCTAGTGGCCACGACCCCCGTGGAGCGGTTGGGTCAACTACCAGGACGATATCTCCAATGTTAAAGTTTTTTCCTTTTTTTTCTCACTGTGCTCCATTTCGGTCTTCCTTGGAGTAGCAGAAGGTATTCTTGTGTCCTGGCGTAGAGGTCAGATCTCTCGCAGAAGATGGTTTGTAGGCCTTCATCCAGTATAGGATCGATCTTACTGTTCTTCTGCACTCTGAATGGAACGGTTTCCAGCACTGCCATTTCAACTGGGAAGGATTGCTTTTGAACATAGGTGATGACTGACCTCTCTGCCTGTGAGAGGTCCTCCACTGTGAGGAGCTGTCCACCAAGTGTGGTCCTGAAAGCGCCTAGCTCAGTGCTCACCTTTTGGCTGCTCGAGTGGGTGTGGCTGTGACCTGGGGAAAGCTCTTTGCGCTTTTTGACGGTCAACATCAGAGCATTCTTCCTAGTGTGCTCGTTACCAATGTACTTGAGTACTGTTTGGCTATCCCCGGCCCCTATGTGACCACATAACTCTGCTTGGCTATCCCCGGCCCCTATGTGACCACATAACTCTGCTCTCTTCATATCTGCTGGGGTCTTCTCCTCTGCCCTCTTCATGTCTGCTGAGGTATTGTCCTCTGCCCTCTTCATGCCTGCTGAGGTCTTCTCCTCCGATGCCAGGCTTCTGGATTTTTCCTCACAGGGACTCTGGACCGGTGTGGTGAGAACAGGCGCCTCCCTATTGGCTGCTGCGATGGCCTCAGAACCATGTGGCCGAGACACAGGAAGTCCCCGTCTGAAATGCACCTGCGGCGCCTCCCGTTGGGCAGAGGGGTGGGCTCCGTCCTTCTCTTGCGGCCCGGCTTTTGCGGGAGAAGTGAGGGGCGAGGCCTGTGGCAGAGGGCTGTCGGTGAAAGGACGGGGCCGCTGGTTGACCATCAAGGTGGAGGACGGGAACTGGGCAGGGGGGTCCCTCGGGAACCGGAACTTCCTAAACGAAGACTGAGGGTACAGAGGCGTCGGTGACATGGGCATGACAGGTCGAATATTGTGCACTAGTTGGGGCTGGTGCTGGTCATTAATGTCATCTGGCTGAGCATCGGGCCAACTGTGAGCATTACCATCGTTAACATTAAAAAAGGGCAAGTAATGTGCTCCTGCCTTGCTCCTAACAGCACCTATGTCATATGGATGAATTGAAACATCTGGCTTTGAATATACCAGCGCCCATTTCCACTGGGAAGGATTGGCTGTGCTGGCTGCTATTTCACCTTGTAATTCTAATGTTTCTCTCCTTTTTTTTAATGTTTCTCTCTTTTTTTTTAACATTTGTTCCTGTTCTTCAATTGCATGTTTTTCTTGTAACATAGAAGATTTAGCCAATAAATATCGTCTCTCTGCCTCCGCGTTGATGCGTAATCTTGATGAAGAGGAGGAGTGGTGGGAGGAAGAGTTAGACCTCGTTGAGCGTGTGTCTGCCATCCTATTTGGATGCGCGCAGCTGCGCCTCATAATGTCATTAACGGGCAGGTCTGCCTTATCTGAACTCGCCATTTTAATTCAGAATAAACAAATAAATAAATCCACAAGGTCTTCGACGTGTTTAGAAACAGTGGCTGGTTATGTCATTATCATTGTCTTTCTCAATTGTTGGTTCGGTTACAGCCGCACGCCAGGCCGGCGTTTCCTTGTCTCGATGCGCGCAGCTGCGCCTCATCCATGTCATTAACGGGCGTCTGAACTCGCCATATTAATTCAGAAATAAACAAATAAATAAATCCACAAGGTCTTCGACAGTGGCTGGTTATTTCATTATCCTTGTCTGCTCTTTTTGTCGGTTCGGTTACAGCCGCACGCCAGGCCGGCGTTTCCTTGTCTCGATGCGCGCAGCTGCGCCTCATCCATGTCATTAACGGGCGTCTGAACTCGCCATATTAATTCAGAATAAACAAACAAATGAATCCAAAAGGTCTTCAACAGTGGCTGGTTATTTCATTATCCTTGTCTGCTCTTTTTATCCATATGTCACCAGCACAAAATAAAATATTCACTGTCCATAAACATCGTTATCAGAGGCGAAGTTTGTTTAGTGATAATCCATGCATTTATTCCAAACGAATAATTATTCATGTGGCGTTGGTTTTTGCAAACACATACCTCAATTATTTGTTTGCTTGCTTGTTTACAGCCGTCAGGCCGGCGTTTCCTCTGTTTGTAGCCGCGCGTCGGGCCGGCGCTTTACGTTCCAATTTGGACCCGTTTGATCCTCCAATTCTTTTTTCGTTCCGGATCCCAATAATCCGTGCTCTTCAATCGCAGCTTCGTTCCTTTGGATCCCAATAATCCGTGCTCTTCAATCGCAGCTCGTCATTGACTTGATGTAGTGGCCAAAATCCTAACAGGTTTGTCTTATAACCTATTTGAATCTTCCACTTGTAGGTTGGGAAGCAGTGTCAGACTCGCAGTCGCAGAACAGAAACCACTGCACGCTTTTGTTGTTCCTTTTGCTCTTTTAATGGTCCAGCAACTGGCAGCAAGAACAAAACATGAAAACAATATCGCACATAAAAGTAAAACAGGAGATCCTAATAATCTTAGTAACAAAAAGGTTGCGTCTGCGCTGCGTGTCAATGACAGTATTGCTGCTGCCTGCTGCTCTGCCGTCACACGCCGCACCTGTGGCTTATAGCGTTAGCCCCGCCCCATTCACCTGAGCAAAGCGCCCCACTCACTGCAACAGAGAAATGTATTAATACAGATTCACAATTAATCAAAACAAATAAGCTTGAATGCGGCTCTTACAGTCTCTAACTACACACCCTCAAGACCCCTACGCTCTGCATCTTCTGGCCGCCTCAGACCTACTCCTATCCAAGCTCCCGGAGGGTCATCAAAGAGAAGCCGCCTATTCTCAGTCCTTGCCCCACAATGGTGGAATTAACTACCCATCCCAGTTAGGACAGCCGAATCCCGTCCAATCTTTCGCCGTCGACTAAAGACTCACTTCTTCAACCACTATCTGAAATGATTGAAAAAAAAATAAAAAAATCTAACCCTGACTAACCTTACTGTCATGCACTTGTCCTAATAAACTAACCTACACTGTAACACGCAACACTTGATGAACATTGTTACTCAGCTGATAGAGTTGTACCCTTCTTGCTGTCTTGTCGTACAGAACTTGTAAGTCGCTTTGGATAAAAGCGTCAGCTAAATGACTAAATGTAAATGTAATGGTGGCGAGTTGGAGGAGGGTGGTAATGGGTAAGGAAGGTTGAATGCTTGGGAGAACAGGTGGGTTTTGAGTCTGGATTTGAAGCTGGAGAGTGAGGGAGAGTCTCTGATGGTCTGAGGGAGGGAGTTCCAGAGTCGGGGTGCAGCTCATGAGAAAGCCCGGTCACCAAAACGTTTGAGTTTGGATGACGGGACAGTGAGGGAAGCAGTGGAAGAGGACCGGAGGGAACAGGTGGGGCGGTAGGGGAGAAGGAGGTCAGTCAGATTCAGATTCAGATTCCTTTATTAAGCCATTTGTGTAAAAACACATTGGTAATTGTTGCAGCAATACAAGAAACAGTACAGTGGAGGATTAATCAATAAAATACATATATATATATAAAGTGAAGAGTGCAGAGTTCCAGTAAGGACTAGTGCAGTGCAGTCAGTGTCATTGTGCCAGTGTCACTTGGGGGCAGAGGGGGGGCTGAGGCATTGATCAGCCTGGCGGCTGAGGGGAAGAAGCTCAGTCTGTGACGAGTTTTCACAGCCTTTGGGATCCTCAGCCTTCTCCCAGAGGGGAGCAGGGTGAAGAGGCTGTGACCGGGGTGGGCCAGGCTGTCAGGTAGGGGGGGGGGGGGGGGGCAGGCTGTGGAGGGCTTTGAAAGTGAGGAGTAGTGTTTTGAAGTTAATGCGTTCCTTGATCGGGAGCCAGTGGAGGGAGTGGAGGACAGGAGTGATGTGTTCACGGGACCGTGTTTTTACAATGGAGCGGACGTGGGGGTCAAATGAGAGGGTGGGGTCGAGGATGACATGAGGTTGCGGACTAGGGGGGGGGGGGGGGGGGGGTGATGGTGGAGTCATTGATGCAACCTTTGGAGGATGATGGAGTGACCCACTGTGTCAAAGGCTGCACTGAGATCTAGTAGGATCAGGATGTTGAGGGCACCAGCATCAGCGGAGAGGATGGGGTCATTGATTGCTTTGACCAGTGCAGTTTCAGTGCTGTGAGCGGGACGGAAGCCAGATTGAAGGGGTTCGTAGAGGGTGTTCGACTGGAGATGGGAGTGGAGTTGGGAGGCAGCAATGCGTTCAAGTGTTTTGGAGAAAAAAGGGAGATTGGATATGGGGCGGTAGTTGGAGAGGTTGGATGGGTCGAGGGTGGGTTTTTTGAGGACAGGGGTGACAGCGGCGAGTTTATAGGGGGAGGGGACGTGGCCTAGGGATAGTGACTGGTTGAAAAGGGCGGTGAGGTGAGGGATGAGAGCAGGGAGGCAGGCCTTGGTGAGAGTAGTGGTGAGGGGGTCAAGGGAGCAGGTAGTGGACTTGGAGGTGGTCATGAGGTCCGTGACAGGAACTGGATGTTAACTGGGCTGTGGAACCCAGGGTTCTGACTGGAACTGGATGTTAACTGGGCTGTGGAACCCAGGGTTCTGACTGGAACTGGATGTTAACTGGGCTGTGGAACCCAGGGTTCTGACTGGAACTGGATGTTAACTGGGCTGTGGAACCCAGGGTTCTGACTGGAACTGGATGTTAACTGGGCTGTGGAACCCAGGGTTCTGACTGGAACTGGATGTTAACTGGGCTGTGGAACCCAGGGTTCTGCCGCACCTTTGACTGGTGTTTTGATAGGGTTAGGGGCTTTCTTTACTCTTGGCTACATTTGAAAAAGAAACACAACATTAATTAATACAGACTGTATTGATCTATTTATGACGTGATATTAATTTTGTTCCGGTACCGGACCGCTTGGGCTTATGGGGTTAAATTAATTTGTTTAACTTGTTGAAGCAAATTAGTGCAGATTTATTTTCAACCAGGGGAAATCAAATACTGGTGAATGTTTCACTGCGATAGAATGAGAACAAACCTCTAATTAAACAATCTCTCTCTGTCTCTCTCTCAGTCCCCCTCTCTATCTCTATCTCTCTCTCTCTCCCTCTCTCTCTCTCTCTCTACCTCTCTTCCTCTTTGTCTCTCACTCAGTCCTCCTCACTCTCTACCTCTCTCCCATCTCTCTCTTTCTCTCTCTCTGTCCAAATGTTTGGAGAGAGAGAGAGAGAGAGAGAGAGAGAGAGAGAGACCAGAGAGGAGGGAGAGGAGAGAGAGAGAGAGAGAGAGAGAGAGAGAGAGAGAGAGACCAGAGACGAGGGAGAGCTAGCAGACTAACATGGTGGGAGACTTGAGAGCAGGTGAGGCTAACGTTCAGCACAGTAATGGCCGCCGGCGCGCTGCGATGCGGAGGCAGGCCGGTCTCTAAATGGGGGTCAGATCACGGCAACTGGGGAAGCTAAGTGATGATCAGAAGTGAAAAACCCAATTACCAGGAAAGCGGAGGAGGTCCAGGAATGCCCCGAACGACCGTTTTTATTCATTCATAAAGACGGAGTGTTCTGGACGGCGGGGCGAGATCAGAGAGTGACGGCAGGGTGTGCAGATCAGCCGTGCGGCGGGAGGTGAGGCTTTAATGGCGGAGCGGAGAAGCCAGGAGCAGGTAACTGTGACATCGCAAATCGCCGCTCGTAAATCATTGTGACCCAAAAGCGTTTTCTCTCTCCCCTCCTCCGCGTTAATTTAATGGCTTTCACCGAAATCGGCAAGAAAAAGTGTTTCAATTTATAACTTTAGACCCTCGACCGGGACACAGCCGACAGGGAACCAATGAGAGCGCTCGTCGTGTCCCGGAGAGGTGGAGAGAGGTGGAGAGAGGCTGGGGGAGGTGGGGAGAGGCTGGGAGAGGTGGGGAGAGGCTGGGAGAGGTGGGGAGAGGTGGAGAGAGGTGGAGAGAGGCTGGGAGAGGCTGGGAGAGAGGCTGGGAGAGATGGGGAGAGGCTGGGAGAGGCTGGGAGAGGCTGGGAGAGGTGGGGAGAGGTGGAGAGAGGCTGGGAGAGAGGCTGGGAGAGAGGCTGGGAGAGATGGGGAGAGGCTGGGAGAGGCTGGGAGAGGTGGGGAGAGGCTGGGAGAGGTGGAGAGAGGCTGGGAGAGATGGGAGAGGTGGAGAGAGGCTGGGAGAGGTGGGGAGAGGCTGGGAGAGGCTGGGAGAGGCTGGGAGAGGTGGGGAGAGATGGGGAGAGGGGGGAGAGGCTGGGAGAGATGGGGAGAGGCTGGGAGAGGTGGGGAGAGGTGGGGAGAGAGGCTGGGAGAGGTGGGGAGAGGCTGGGAGAGGCTGGGAGAGGTGGGGAGAGGTGGGGAGAGAGGCTGGGAGAGATGGAGAGAGGCTGGGAGAGGCTGGGAGAGATGGAGAGAGGCTGGGAGAGGTGGAGAGAGGCTGGGGGAGGTGGAGAGAAGCTGGGAGAGGTGGAGAGAGGCTGGGAGAGGTGTGTATAGGC
Organism: Notolepis coatsorum; assembly: GCF_963971535.1. NCBI lineage: Eukaryota > Metazoa > Chordata > Actinopteri > Aulopiformes > Paralepididae > Notolepis > Notolepis coatsorum. Next base: position 243,702 of record NW_028173221.1, on the reverse strand, counting down.
TGGGAGATGTGGGGAGAGGCTGGGAGAGATGGGGAGAGGCTGGGAGAGGTTGGGAGAGGTGGAGAGAGGCTGGGAGAGGTGGAGAGAGGCTGGGAGAGGTGGAGAGAGGCTGGGAGAGGTTGAGAGAGGCTGGGAGAGATGGAGAGAGGTGGAGAGAGGCTGGGAGAGGTGGAGAGAGGTGGAGAGAGGTGGGGAGAGGTGGAGAGAAGCTGGGAGAGGTGGAGAGAGGCTGGGAGAGGTGGGTAGAGGCTGGGAGAGGTGGGGAGAGGCTGGGAGAGATGGGGAGAGGCTGGGAGAGGTGGAGAGAGGCTGGGAGAGGTGGAGAGAGGCTGGGAGAGGTGGAGAGAGGCTGGGAGAGGCTGGGAGAGGCTGGGAGAGATGGAGAGAGGCTGGGAGAGGTGGAGAGAGGTGGAGAGAGGCTGGGAGAGGTGGAGAGAGGCTGGGAGAGGTGGGGAGAGGCTGGGAGAGGCTGGGAGAGAGGCTGGGAGAGATGGGGAGAGGCTGGGAGAGGTGGGGAGAGGCTGGGAGAGGTGGGGAGAGGTGGGGAGAGGCGGGGAGAGGTGGGGAGAGACTGGGAGAGGCTGGGAGAGGCTGGGAGAGGCTGGGAGAGGTGGGGAGAGGCTGGGAGAGGTGGAGAGAGGCTGGGAGAGATGGAGAGAGGCTGGGAGAGGTGGAGAGAGGTGGAGAGAGGTGGGGAGAGGCTGGGAGAGGCTGGGAGAGGTGGAGAGAGGTGGAGAGAGGTGGGGAGAGGCTGGGAGAGGTGGAGAGAGGCTGGGAGAGATGGAGAGAGGCTGGGAGAGGTGGAGAGAGGCTGGGAGAGGTGGGTAGAGGCTGGGAGAGGTGGGGAGAGGCTGGGAGAGATGGGGAGAGGCTGGGAGAGGTGGGGAGAGGTGGAGAGAGGCTGGGAGAGGTGGAGAGAGGCTGGGAGAGGTGGGGAGAGGCTGGGAGAGGTGGGGAGAGGCTGGGAGAGGCTGGGAGAGGTGGGGAGAGGTGGAGAGAGGCTGGGAGAGGTGGAGAGAGGCTGAGAGAGGTGGGGAGAGGTGGAGAGAGGTGGAGAGAGGTGGAGAGAGGTGGAGATAGGCTGGGAGAGGTGGAGAGAGGCTGAGAGAGGTGGGGAGAGGTGGAGAGAGGTGGAGAGAGGTGGAGAGAGGCTGGGAGAGGTGGAGAGAGGCTGGGAGAGGTGGAGAGAGGCTGAGAGAGGTGGGGAGAGGTGGAGAGAGGTGGAGAGAGGTGGAGAGAGGCTGGGAGAGGTGGAGAGAGGCTGGGAGAGGTGGAGAGAGGCTGGGAGAGGTGAAGAGAGGTGGAGAGAGGCTGGGAGAGGTGGAGAGAGGCTGGGAGAGGTGGAGAGAGGCTGGGAGAGGTGGAGAGAGGTGGAGAGAGGCTGGGAGAGGTGGAGAGATGCTGGGAGAGGTGGAGAGAGATGGGGAGAGGCTGGGAGAGGTGAGGAGAGGTGGGGAGAGGCTGGGAGAGAAGCTGGGAGAGGTGGGGAGAGGCTGGGAGAGGTGAGGAGAGGTGGGGAGAGGCTGGGAGATGTGGAGAGAGGTGGAGAGAGGCTGGGAGAGGTGGAGAGAGGTGGAGAGAGGCTGGGAGAGGTGGAGAGAGGCAGGGAGAGGTGGGGAGAGGCTGGGAGAGGTGAGGAGAGGTGGGGAGAGGCTGGGAGAGGTGGAGAGAGGTGGGGAGAGGTGGAGAGAAGCTGGGAGAGGTGGAGAGAGGCTGGGAGAGGTGGAGGGAGGTGGGGAGAGGCTGGGAGAGATGGAGAGAAGCTGGGAGAGGCTGGGAGAGGTGGAGAGAGGCTGGGAGAGGTGGAGAGAGGCTGGGAGAGGTGGGGAGAGGTGGAGAGAGGCTGGGAGAGGCTGGGAGAGGTGGAGAGAGGCTGGGAGAGGTGGAGAGAGGCTGGGAGAGGTGGAGAGAGGTGGAGAGAGGCTGGGAGAGGTGGAGAGAGGCTGGGAGAGGTGGAGAGAGGCTGGGAGAGGTGGAGAGAGGCTGGGAGAGGTGGAGATAGGTGGAGAGAGGTGGAGAGAGGCTGGGAGAGGTGGAGAGGGGTGGAGAGAGGCTGGGAGAGGTGGAGAGAGGTGGGGAGAGGTGGAGAGAGGTGGAGAGAGGCTGGGAGAGGTGGAGAGAGGCTGGGAGAGGTGTAGAGAGGCTGGGAGAGGTGGAGAGAGGTGGAGAGAGGTGGAGAGAGGTGGAGAGAGGCTGGGAGAGGTGGAGAGAGGCTGGGAGAGAGGTGGAGAGAGGCTGGGAGAGGTGGAGAGAGGTGGAGAGAGGTGGAGAGAGGCTGGGAGAGAGGTGGAGAGAGGCTGGGAGAGGTGGAGAGAGGTGGAGAGAGGTGGAGAGAGGTGGAGAGAGGTGGAGAGAGGTGGGGAGAGGTGGGGAGAGGTGGAGAGAGGTGGAGAGAGGTGGGGAGAGGTGGGGAGAGGTGGAGAGAGGTGGAGAGAGGCTGGGAGAGGTGGGGAGAGGCTGGGAGAGATGGGGAGAGGTGGAGAGAGGTGGAGAGAGGTGGAGAGAGGTGGAGAGAGGGTGGAGAGAGGCTGGGAGAGGTGGAGAGAGGTGGAGAGAGGCTGGGAGAGGTGGGGAGAGGTGGAGAGAGGCTGGGAGAGGTGGAGAGAGGTGGAGAGAGGCTGGGAGAGGTGGAGAGAGGTGGAGAGAGGCTGGGAGAGGCTGGGAGAGGTGGAGAGAGGTGGAGAGAGGTGGAGAGAGGTGGAGAGAGGCTGGGAGAGGTGGAGAGAGGTGGAGAGAGGCTGGGAGAGGTGGAGAGAGGCTGGGAGAGGCTGGAAGAGGTGGAGAGAGGCTGGGAGAGGCTGGGAGAGGTGGAGAGAGGTGGAGAGAGGCTGGGAGAGGTGGGGAGAGGCTGGGAGAGGTGGAGAGAGGTGGAGAGAGGTGGAGAGAGGTGGAGAGAGGTGGAGAGAGGTGGGGAGAGGCTGGGAGAGATGGAGAGCGGTGGGGAGAGGCTGGGAGAGGTGGAGAGAGGTGGAGAGAGGTGGAGAGAGGCTGGGAGAGGTGGGGAGAGGTGGAGAGAGTCTGGGAGAGGTGGAGAGAGGTGGGGAGAGGTGGAGAGAGGTGGAGAGAGTCTGGGAGAGGTGGAGAGAGGTGGAGAGAGGTGGAGAGAGGTGGGGAGAGGCTGGGAGAGGTGGAGAGAGGCTGGGAGAGGTGGAGAGAGGTGGAGAGAGGTGGAGAGAGGTGGAGAGAGGTGGAGAGAGGCTGGGAGAGGTGGAGAGAGGTGGAGAGAGTCTGGGAGAGGTGGAGAGAGGCTGGGAGAGGTGGAGAGAGGTGGAGAGAGGCTGGGAGAGGTGGAGAGAGGCTGGGAGAGGTGGAGAGAGGCTGGGAGAGGTGGGGAGAGGTGGAGAGAGGTGGGGAGAGGTGGAGAGAGGTGGGGAGAGGTGGAGAGAGGTGGGGAGAGGTGGAGAGAGGTGGAGAGAGGCTGGGAGAGGTGGAGAGAGGCTGGGAGAGGTGGAGAGAGGTGGAGAGAGGTGGAGAGAGGTGGAGAGAGGCTGGGAGAGGTGGGGAGAGGTGGATAGAGGCTGGGAGAGGTGGGGAGAGGTGGAGAGAGGTGGGGAGAGGTGGAGAGAGGTGGAGAGAGGCTGGGAGAGGTGGAGAGAGGTGGAGAGAGGCTGGGAGAGGTGGAGATAGGTGGAGAGAGGTGGGGAGAGGTGGAGAGAGGTGGAGAGAGGTGGGGAGAGGTGGAGAGAGGTGGAGAGAAGCTGGGAGAGGTGGGGAGAGGTGGAGAGAAGCTGGGAGAGGTGGATAGAGGTGGGGAGAGGTGGAGAGAGGCTGGGAGAGGTGGAGAGAGTCTGGGAGAGGTGGAGAGAGTCTGGGAGAGGTGGAGATAGGTGGAGAGAAGCTGGGAGAGGTGGAGAGAGGCTGGGAGAGGTGGAGAGAGGCTGGGAGAGCTGGAGAGAGGTGGAGAGAAGCTGGGAGAGGTGGAGAGAGGCTGGGAGAGCTGGAGAGAGGCTGGGAGAGCTGGAGAGAGGTGGAGAGAAGCTGGGAGAGGTGGAGAGAGGCTGGGAGAGCTGGAGAGAGGTGGGGAGAGGTGGAGAGAGGCTGGGAGAGGTGGAGAGAGGCTGGGAGAGGTGGAGAGAGGCTGGGAGAGCTGGAGAGAGGTGGAGAGAAGCTGGGAGAGGTGGAGAGAGGCTGGGAGAGCTGGAGAGAGGTGGAGAGAAGCTGGGAGAGGTGGAGAGAGTCTGGGAGAGGTGGAGATAGGTGGAGAGAACGCGTTCGTATTTTGGGCGAACGTGAACTGAACGTACTGTATTTTCGCTAAATGAACGTAATTGAGAACGCGTTCATTCTCAGCACTGTATAACAGCGTTCAAAAGTGCGTTCATTCTCAGTATTATAACGTTGTTCAAAAGTGTGCCAGATTTCATATGCCTTTCAGCCGAAAACCCAGTTAAAACACACCGTAAACAGGCTTAAAAATAATGCGGAAAACCACCCAATCTGGCAACCGCTCTGGGCGGGGCTTCGGGGAGTCGGGTAGTATAGCAGCAGCACTCGCTCAGAGTCAGACTCTACGGCGTCAGTGTATGCGCATTTAGAAGAGTTTTAGTTAATAAAGACCATTCAAGCAGCACGTTTTTCCTCATGTTTTTGAAAATATACTGTAGAGATGAAAGCTGCAGCTGCTGCTACTAGTGTGGACTGAATGGGCGGCAGCAAAGCGTTATGGAAATGCCAGTATTCTGATTGCTGTCTGTGGTTCTATATTGGTTGTGGAAATACATTTGACAAATAATAGCTCGCAGCAACGTATTGAAAAAAGAACTATAAACTATAAATTAGTTCATTTTTTTGTTCACATTTTTTTTTGTATCTACTTTCTCCCATCCCAATTTCGTATTTATCCAATTATTCCCTCCCCTGTCTCGAACGTTGCTAGACCATGCCTCCCACTGGTCGGCTGCAATGTGGACGAAGCCTTGCATCACGTGTCCCCTCCGGTACTCCAGGGGGCAGCCTTGCATCACGTGTCCCCTCCGGTACTCCAGGGGGCAGCCTTGCATCACATGTCCCCTCCGGTACACAAGGAGGCAGCCGTCGCATCTTTTCACCACAGCAGCTCGAACTCTCAGTGGCGAGGAGTAACGCGCCGTGGGAGGCTCACGCTGCCCCCGCTACTTCCTGATTCTGCTGTACAGGCGCACCAACCGACCTGTAGGAGTCGCTGTCCACAACGTCCGATCCCCACCCACCGGCTTTCCCACCCTCTAACACTGCCAATTGTATTAGTATGAACGACCAGCCAAGCCGGAAGCAACACCGAGAGCTGGGCTCGAACCCAGCATCTCCTGCGTTAGTGGCAAGCGCCTTGCCCAC
>NW_028173221.1:200889-235889 GCF_963971535.1 Notolepis coatsorum | reverse complement strand
CACCTGACCCACTATCATCACACACACCTGACCACTATCATCACACACACCTGACCAATATCATCACACACACACACCTGACCACTATCATCACACACACCTGACCCACTATCATCACACACACCTGACCACTATCATCACACACACCTGACCACTATCATCACACACACCTGACCACTATCATCACACACACACACACACACACCTGACCACTATCATCACACACACACACACACACACACACACACACACCTGACCACTATCATCACACACACCTGACCCACTATCATCACACACACCTGACCACTATCATCACACACACCTGACCACTATCATCACACACACATGACCACTATCATCACACACACCTGACCCACTATCATCACACACACCTGACCACTATCATCACACACACACACACCTGAACACTATCATCACACACACCTGACCACTATCATCACACACACCTGACCACTATCATCACACACACAAGTTTCAAGTTTCTTTAATAGTTGTCATACAGAAGTACAGAATACTTTTGTACAAAATGCTTCTTACTGTTGCGCTCCAGAGACTGTGCATGACAAGATAAGTATGAAATAAAAACATAGTAAAAATTAGAAGAAAAAAAAAAAAAGAGGTCACAGTGTTCAGTTTAGACATATGTACAATGTTCGTAGACGTAGTTACCATACAATATACAATACTGTGCAGTGTACTAATATACAATACTATATAGTGCAAGGCATAAATGGACAAGGTGCAGTTTAGGTACAATTCACAGTAGGTGTACGAGTTGTAGTGCAAATCCTTTATCAATAAATATAAAGTGTAAGTGTGTTTGTGTGATCTAAAGTGTGGAGAGTGGGTGCTGCAGTGTGTTGTTTGTTTGAGTGAGTGTGTGTGTGCGTGTGGGTGTGTGTGCTGTGTGCATTTGATGGTTGTTGCATAGTGATTATTGTTCGTTTAGCGATTATTGTTCGTTTAGCAGCCTGATGGCCTGGGGATAGAAGCTCCTTCTGAGTCTTTCTGTGCTCGCCATAAGACTCCGGTATCGCTTGCCTGACGGCAGCAGTTCAAAGAGGCAGTTGTTCGGGTGGCTCGAGTCCTTAATAATTCTCTTAGCCTTCCCCTTGCACCGCTTGTTGTAAATGTTCTGGAGGGTGGGAAGCCCCCCTCTAATTGTGCGTTCGGCTGAACGTGTCACTCTTTGTAGTCTGCTACGGTCTTGTGCAGTGCTATTCCCAAACCAGGAGGTGATGTTGCCGGTCAGGATGCTCTCTATTGTACATGAGTAGAAGTTCCTAAGGATCTTCTGACTGACTTGGAACTTCCTTAGGCGCCTGAGGAAGTAGAGGCGTTGTCGTGCCTTCTTCACAACACTGTCAATGTGTGTGGTCCATGTCAAGTCCTCGGATATGTGGGCTCCGAGGTACTTGAAACTGTTCACTCTCTCAACTGGTGCCCCGTCGATGCTGAGGGGGCTGTAGTCCTTGACCCCCGACCTCCTGAAGTCCACAATCATCTCTTTTGTTTTGCTGACGTTCAGGGAGAGGCAGTTCTCCTGACACCACTGTGACAGGTTCTCTACCTCTTCCAGGTAGGCCCTTTCGTCGTTGGCAGAGATCAGGCCCACCACTACTGTGTCATCAGCAAATTTGATGATGGTGTTGTTGTTCCGCTGTGCTACGCAGTCATGTGTGTACAGGGAGTAGAGGAGGGGGCTCAGAACACAGCCCTGGGGGGCCCCTATGTTGAGCGTGATGGATGAGGAGGTGCAGTTGCCGGCTCTTACCACCTGGGGTCTGCCCGTCAGGAAGTCCAGGACCCACTGGCACAGGTCATAGTTCAAGCCCAGGTCCCTGAGCTTGGCTATGAGTTTGGAGGGGACTATGGTATTGAATGCTGAGCTGTAGTCGATGAACAGCATTCTCACATAGTTCCCCTTCCTCTTGTCCAGATGTGATGCTGCTGTGTGCAGCACATGGGCTATGGCGTCCTCCGTGGACCTGTTGGGGCGATATGCAAATTGCAGAGGGTCCAGGTTGATGGGGAGGGAGGAACAGATGTAGCCCTTCACTAGCTTCTCAAAGCACTTCATGGCTATGGAGGTGAGGGCTACAGGGCGGTAGTCGTTGAGGCAAGCGGGCGTAGATTTTTTGGGTACAGGGATGATGGTGGACTTCTTCAGACAGGTGGGGATGACGGCCTGTTCCAAGGACAGGTTGAAGATGTCAGTGAATACCGGGGCCAGTTGGTCGGCACAGACTTTTAGGACGCGGCCGGGGATGCCGTCCGGTCCTGCTGCCTTCCTGATATCCACTTTTTTAAAGATCCGTCTCACCTCATGCTCTGTTACCCTGAACACTGAGTCTCCATCAGCAGACCCCCCCCCCCCCATTGCCGTGGTTTGTAGGCTGGTGTTGTTATTCACAGCCTCAAACCTCGCATAGAAGGAGTTGAGATCATTTGCTAAGGAGATGTCACTGTTCAGTTTGAGGGGGGTTCCTTTGTAGTCTGTCATTGTTCTGAGGCCCTGCCACATGCCTCTAGAGTCAGCCTGTTCAAACTGAAGTTCAACTTTATCCCTGTAACGCCGTTTTGCCTCTATTACTGCTCTCCTGACGTTGTATCTTGCCATCTTGTGTTCTTCCATGTTGCCTGTCACCAGCCCGGTGTTGTATGCTGATGTGCGCACTTTCAGAGCCTCACGGACGGATTTGTCTACCCAGGGCTTTTGGTTTGGGTAGATATTAATTTTGGTGGTGGGGATTATTACTTCTACCTGAGTACAGACATAGTCAATCACCGTTTCGGTGTATTCGTTAATATTGGCTGTGTTATCACGGAGTACACTCCATTCTGTGCTTCCCAGCACTGCTTGGAGTGACTCTACTGACGTCACGGTCCAACGTTTAACCTCTCGCGAGACCACCGGCGTTCGCTTGAGACACTGTTTGTACTTAGGCAAAAGAAAAATTGACCACTATCATCACACACACCTGACCACTATCATCACACACACCTGACCCACTATCATCACACACACCTGACCACTATCATCACACACACCTGACCACTATCATCACACACACACACCTGACCACTATCATCACACACACCTGACCCACTATCATCACACACACCTGACCACTATCATCACACACACCTGACCACTATCATCACACACACCTGACCACTATCATCACACACACCTGACCACTATCATCACACACACACACACACACACCTGACCACTATCATCACACACACCTGACCACTATCATCACACACACCTGACCACTATCATCACACACACCTGACCACTATCATCACACACACCTGACCACTATCATCACACACACCTGACACACTATCATCACACACACCTGACCACTATCATCACACACACCTGACCCACTATCATCACACACACACACACCTGACCCACTATCATCACACACACCTGACCACTATCATCACACACACCTGACCACTATCATCACACACACACACACACACACACACACACACACACCTGACCACTGTCATCACACACACCTAACCACTATCATCACACACACCTGACCACTATCATCACACACACCTGACCACTATCATCACACACACACACACACACCTGACCACTATCATCACACACACCTGACCACTATCATCACACACACACACACACCTGACACACTATCATCACACACACACACCTGACCCACTATCATCACACACACCTGACCACTATCATCACACACACCTGACCACTATCATCACACACACACACCTGACCACTATCATCACACACACCTGACCCACTATCATCACACACACCTGACCAATATCATCACACACACCTGACCCACTATCATCACACACACCTGACCACTATCATCACACACACCTGACCACTATCATCACACACACCTGACCACTATCATCACACACACACACACCTGACCACTATCATCACACACACCTGACCACTATCATCACACACACCTGACCACTATCATCACACACACCTGACCCACTATCATCACACACACACCTGCCCACTATCATCACACACACCTGACCACTATCATCACACACACCTGACCACTATCATCACACACACACCTGACCACTATCATCACACACACCTGACCACTATCATCACACACACCTGACCACTATCATCACACACACACACACCTGACCACTATCATCACACACACATGACCACTATCATCACACACACACACACACACACACACCTGACCACTATCATCACACACACCTGACCCACTATCATCACACACACACACCTGACCACTATCATCACACACACACACCTGACCACTATCATCACACACACCTGACCACTATCATCACACACACCTGCCCACTATCATCACACACACCTGACCACTATCATCACACACACCTGACCACTATCATCACACACACACACCTGACCACTATCATCACACACACACACCTGACCACTATCATCACACACACACACCTGACCACTATCATCACACACACCTGACCACTATCATCACACACACCTGACCACTATCATCACACACACCTGACCACTATCATCACACACACCTGACCCACTATCATCACACACACCTGACCACTATCATCACACACACCTGACCACTATCATCACACACACCTGACCCACTATCATCACACACACACACCTGACCACTATCATCACACACACACACCTGACCACTATCATCACACACACCTGACCACTATCATCACACACACACACCTGACCCACTATCATCACACACACCTGACCACTATCATCACACACACCGGACCACTATCATCACACACACCTGACCACTATCATCACACACACCTGACCACTATCATCACACACACCTGACCACTATCATCACACACACCTGACCACTATCATCACACACACCTGACCCACTATCATCACACACACCTGACCACTATCATCACACACACCTGACACACTATCATCACACACACCTGACCAATATCATCACACACACCTGACCACTATCATCACACACACCTGACCACTATCATCACACACACCTGACCACTATCATCACACACACCTGACCCACTATCATCACACACACCTGACCACTATCATCACACACACACACCTGACCACTATCATCACACACACACACCTGACCACTATCATCACACACACCTGACCACTATCATCACACACACCTGACCACTATCATCACACACACCTGACCACTATCATCACACACACACACCTGACCCACTATCATCACACACACCTGACCACTATCATCACACACACCTGACCACTATCATCACACACACCTGACCCACTATCATCACACACACCTGACCACTATCATCACACACACCTGACCACTATCATCACACACACCTGACCACTATCATCACACACACCTGACCACTATCATCACACACACCTGACCCACTATCATCACACACACCTGACCACTATCATCACACACACCTGACCACTATCATCACACACACCTGACCGCTATCATCACACACACCTGACCGCTATCATCACACACACCTGACCGCTATCATCACACACACCTGACCCACTATCATCACACACACCTGACCACTATCATCACACACACCTGACCACTATCATCACACACACCTGACCACTATCATCACACACACCTGACCACTATCATCACACACACACACACACACACCTGACCACTATCATCACACACACCTGACCACTATCATCACACACACCTGACCACTATCATCACACACACCTGACCACTATCATCACACACACCTGACCACTATCATCACACACACCTGACACACTATCATCACACACACCTGACCACTATCATCACACACACCTGACCCACTATCATCACACACACACACACCTGACCCACTATCATCACACACACCTGACCACTATCATCACACACACCTGACCACTATCATCACACACACACACACACACACACACACACACACCTGACCACTGTCATCACACACACCTAACCACTATCATCACACACACCTGACCACTATCATCACACACACCTGACCACTATCATCACACACACACACACACACCTGACCACTATCATCACACACACCTGACCACTATCATCACACACACACACACACCTGACACACTATCATCACACACACACACCTGACCCACTATCATCACACACACCTGACCACTATCATCACACACACCTGACCACTATCATCACACACACACACCTGACCACTATCATCACACACACCTGACCCACTATCATCACACACACCTGACCAATATCATCACACACACCTGACCCACTATCATCACACACACCTGACCACTATCATCACACACACCTGACCACTATCATCACACACACCTGACCACTATCATCACACACACACACACTGACCACTATCATCACACACACCTGACCACTATCATCACACACACCTGACCACTATCATCACACACACCTGACCCACTATCATCACACACACACCTGCCCACTATCATCACACACACCTGACCACTATCATCACACACACCTGACCACTATCATCACACACACACCTGACCACTATCATCACACACACCTGACCACTATCATCACACACACCTGACCACTATCATCACACACACACACACCTGACCACTATCATCACACACACATGACCACTATCATCACACACACACACACACACACACACTGACCACTATCATCACACACACCTGACCCACTATCATCACACACACACACCTGACCACTATCATCACACACACACACCTGACCACTATCATCACACACACCTGACCACTATCATCACACACACCTGCCCACTATCATCACACACACCTGACCACTATCATCACACACACCTGACCACTATCATCACACACACACACCTGACCACTATCATCACACACACACACCTGACCACTATCATCACACACACACACCGGACCACTATCATCACACACACCTGACCACTATCATCACACACACCTGACCACTATCATCACACACACCTGACCACTATCATCACACACACCTGACCCACTATCATCACACACACCTGACCACTATCATCACACACACCTGACCACTATCATCACACACACCTGACCCACTATCATCACACACACACACCTGACCACTATCATCACACACACACACCTGACCACTATCATCACACACACCTGACCACTATCATCACACACACACACCTGACCCACTATCATCACACACACCTGACCACTATCATCACACACACCGGACCACTATCATCACACACACCTGACCACTATCATCACACACACCTGACCACTATCATCACACACACCTGACCACTATCATCACACACACCTGACCACTATCATCACACACACCTGACCCACTATCATCACACACACCTGACCACTATCATCACACACACCTGACACACTATCATCACACACACCTGACCAATATCATCACACACACCTGACCACTATCATCACACACACCTGACCACTATCATCACACACACCTGACCACTATCATCACACACACCTGACCCACTATCATCACACACACCTGACCACTATCATCACACACACACACCTGACCACTATCATCACACACACACACCTGACCACTATCATCACACACACCTGACCACTATCATCACACACACCTGACCACTATCATCACACACACCTGACCACTATCATCACACACACACACCTGACCCACTATCATCACACACACCTGACCACTATCATCACACACACCTGACCACTATCATCACACACACCTGACCCACTATCATCACACACACCTGACCACTATCATCACACACACCTGACCACTATCATCACACACACCTGACCACTATCATCACACACACCTGACCACTATCATCACACACACCTGACCCACTATCATCACACACACCTGACCACTATCATCACACACACCTGACCACTATCATCACACACACCTGACCGCTATCATCACACACACCTGACCGCTATCATCACACACACCTGACCGCTATCATCACACACACCTGACCACTATCATCACACACACCTGACCACTATCATCACACACACCTGACCACTATCATCACACACACCTGACCACTATCATCACACACACCTGACCACTATCATCACACACACCTGACCACTATCATCACACACACCTGACCACTGTCATCACACACACCTGACCACTATCATCACACACACCTGACCACTATCATCACACACACACACACCTGACCACTATCATCACACACACCTGACCACTATCATCACACACACCTGACCACTATCATCACACACACACACCTGACCACTATCATCACACACACCTGACCACTATCATCACACACACACACACACCTGACCACTATCATCACACACACCTGACCACTATCATCACACACACACACACCTGACCCACTATCATCACACACACCTGACCACTATCATCACACACACACACCTGACCCACTCTCATCACACACACACACACCTGACCCACTCTCATCACACACACCTGACCCACTATCATCACACACACCTGACCACTATCATCACACACACCTGACCCACTATCATCACACACACCTGACCCACTATCATCACACACACCTGACCCACTATCATCACACACACCTGACCACTATCATCACACACACACACCTGACCACTATCATCACACACACACACCTGACCCACTATCATCACACACACCTGACCCACTATCATCACACACACCTGACCCACTATCATCACACACACACACCTGACCCACTATCATCACACACACCTGACCCACTATCATCACACACACACACACCTGACCCACTATCATCACACACACCTGACCCACTATCATCAAACACACACACACCTGACCCACTAGACGCTGACCCCTGAGTCCCAGAGAGAAAGACACATCACACCTGACCCTGACCCACTAGACGCTGACCCCTGACCCTGACCCACTAGACGCTGGGTCCCAGAGAGAAAGACACATCACACTACAGTGACACTTTTTGACTCAGTTGGAAACGTGTTATTCTGTGATATTAATATCAGCCCAGTATGAGCCCAGATCCAGATCTGCAGTGAGTGTATCTCTCTCTCTCTCTCTCTCTCTCTCTCTCTCTCTCTCTCTCTCTCTCTCTCTCTCTCTCTCTCTCTCTCTCTCTCTCTCTCTCTCTCTCTCTCTCTCTCTCTCTCTCTCTCTCTCTCTCTCTCTCTCTCTCTCTCTCTCTCTCTCTCTCTCTCTCTCTCTCTCTCTCTCTCTCTCTCTCTCTCTCTCTATATTCAAAAGCAGGTTCTTGTTTATATTTTGCATGTAGCTTGTGTCTTGGGGGTCAGTGGCTGCTCTGTTGATGGAGGTTGAGGTGTAGTATAGTGTAGTGTAGTGTAGTATAGTGTAGGGACGTGCACAGGACTTTAGAGGGGCAGGTGCTCAAAGGCTGAAAAGGGCACTGGGCCTGTGCTATTTTTGGGGGCCCTTTTTGGGCGGGGAGGGGCCTTTTTATGCTTTTGGGGGGGTTTTGGTGATCAAATATTGAATATTGAACTATAATAATCAGTGCAGGAGCTCACTTGTCCTTGAAAGACACTTTTATCACTGACTTAAAAGGCCCATACATCTCCATAAATGTTCAGGGCGGAGGGAATAAGTGCTTACCCTACAGACCCCAAGTCTGTTAGGACAGCAGACTCGGTTGGCACTGCTCAAAACGTACCTTTTTAACCCTTTAATCGCCAAGGACGACTTAACGCGTAATTCTCCACCATGCGTAATCTGCCAATGACGTCGTACAGCGTCTTTGGGATCAATATTTCAAAAATCTGTCATGGCAATCATATTTCACCCACGGAGACTTGAGATCGCCTGTAGATCTCCTCTCAACTCTCCATCGGTTCAAGACCGCCATCTGGTGGCCGATCGGCTAATCGCCAAAACCGGAAGTGACGGGCCGGAAGTGGTGCTCGCCCATATTTAGTCCGGGCACTCGCTATCGTTAGCGGGACTCCATCTTGATACACTGGACATTGATCGGTTGCAAATAACTCGATAAACAACATGATTTGGATGCATATAGTATTATACAACCTGGAAATGGATTGCATATATCAACATCCCATAATAGTGATCTTCCTGCTCCACGCTGATCACCCAACGGTCAGAGGAGGCCGCGGTGAGTTTCAGCGTGTTTGATTATTATTAACCGTATAATCTGCTCTGATATATATATCGCCCATACTACATGAATCATTTAACGTCGGCCACGGACTTATAAACCCCCCCCCCCCCTCCGGTCACCAGCAGATGATAGGACCTTGTACAATTGAAACTTTTTATCTGACGTCAATCGGTATCAAACTACATTTGATGATCTAATATGTATTTGTGGCTATAACTCACATTCTATGGAATGCTGCAGAAAACGATAAAAACATATTTATACTTTAGACCATATTTTAGTATGAATGTGTGAATGAAAAAGTAGAATGTTCCTACATCCTAAACGATAGATACTTGATGTTGAATGGGCCATAGTAATGTCAATTTAGCAATACAATTAAAAAAGTTATAGCCCTGCAAATAAGGGGAACATCTCCATATACAAATAGAGCTGGCAGAGGACGGTATAAGATCAGAATAATCCCTGGCAGATAAAGGGTTAATAGCTTTTAAATGAATTATTATCTTTATTTCATTGTCTTATTTTTCTTTAATTCTATACATTTTACTTAAATATTTTATTATAATTTGTATCATTGTTTTATGTAGTTTTTTTTTATCTTTTTGTTCTTTTTTAATGTCAACATATTATTTAAATTATTCAAATGGGACTCAAACATGTTGTGATGTCACAGTATGATGTCATAATCAAATATTCTAGAACATTTGTGATGTCACAGTATGAGGTCATAATAGAACATTCTAGAACATTTGTGATGTAACAGTATGATGTCATAATCAAACATTCTAGAACATTTGTGATGTCACAGTATGATGTCATAATAGCACATTCTAGAACATTTGTGATGTCACAGTATGATGTCATAATAGTACATTCTAGAACATTTGTATACAGTATTCAACAATTCTCTCAGAAGATCTCAGATCTCAGAAGACAAGTGAATATCTCACTTGTTGTTTCCGGCTACTTGTCTGTAAGCTTGAATATATTCTGTAGATACCATTTTAAATTGCCACATGGAAAAGGAAACAATGTCCTGTACAATCCTTAATGAGCTGCCTCTGGAGGGAAGGTTCTGTGATGTGGTTATTAAAGTCAACAGCACTGAGTTGAATGCCCACAAGGCCCTCCTGTGTGACTCCAGTGACTATTTCAGGTAAGTTTAGCTTGGTTCAGGTTAGCTGATGCTATTGCTGATCTGATTATGCTCCTTGCCACTGCACAAATGGCCTTCTGTATTTATATTTGAATTATGTGTTTTTTGTGCCCTGTTTTATGTTGAAACATGTTGTGTGCCGTGTTGGTCAGGACTCCCTGGAAAAAGAGATCTTGTATCTCAATGAGACATTCCTGGATAAAATAAAATAAAAAAATATGATGTCATAATCAAACATTCTAGAACATTTGTGATGTCATAGTATGATGTCATAATCAAACAAGCGAGAACATTTGTGATGTCACAGTATGATGTCATAATAGCACATTCTAGAACATTTGTGATGTCACAGTATGATGTCATAATAGAACATTCTAGAACATTTGTGTATTCAACAATTCTCTCAGAAGATCTCAGATCTCAGAAGACAAGTGAAGATCTCACTTGTTGTTTCCGGCTACTTGTCTGTAAACTTGAATATATTCTGTAGATACAATTTAAAATCCCCACATGGAAAAGGAAACAATGTCCTGTACAATCCTTAATGAGCTGCATCTGAAGGGAAGGCTCTGTGATGTGGTTATTAAAGTCAACAGCACTGAGTTGAATGCCCACAAGGTCCTCCTGTGTGACTGCAGTGACTATTTCAGGTAAGTTTAGCTTGGTTCAGGTTAGCTTGGTTCAGGTTAGCTTGGTTCAGGTTAGCTGGGTTAGTAAACAGATACCATACTGTACTTTTACTGTAAACAGATAATATACTGTACTTATACTGTAAACAGATAATATACTGTACTTCTACTGTAAACATATACTATACTGTACTTATACTGTAAACAGATACTATACGGTACTTCTACTGTAAACAGATACTAGACTGTACTTCTACTGTAAAAAGGTACTATACTGCACTTCTACTGTAAACAGATACTATACTGCACTTCTACTGTAAACAGATACTATACTGTACTTTTACTGTAAAAAGATACTATACTTCTACTATGCTAAGATGCTATACTTCTACAGTGAACATATATTACTACACAGGACAGAATGTTGCTTACTGTTTACTCATCAGATATCTCTATACTCTGCGTCCCACAGAGCCCTCTTCACTCGCTGGAGCGACTTAGAGAAAGCAGTCTACACTATCCCTGGGGTGTCCCCGGGTATGATGCAGCTCATCATAGAGTACTCCTACACACACTTTGTGCCGGTGACAGCAGAGAATGTGGAAGAGCTTCTGGTGGCTGCAGACCAGCTTCGCGTCACTGGCATAGTAGGAGCGTGCTCTGACTTCCTAGAAGGCCAGCTGTCTCTGGAAAACTGTGTCGGCATCTGGAGGTTCACGGACATCTACTGCTGCCCTAACCTGAGGCGCAAGGCCCATCTCTGCATCGTGTGCCACTTTGAGGAGATGTTGCACGTCTCACAGGAGTTTGTGGAGCTGTCCCCGCAGCAACTGGTGGACATCATCGAGAGGGATGATCTGAACGTGAAGAGCGAGGAGACTGTGTTCAAGGCCGTCCTCCGTTGGATTGACCACTCCCGTGAGGAGCGTAAAACACACATCCCTTTGCTGCTGCCCAAGGTAACTAATTGTATTACTGTGCATTACATTAACACATTCCCTGCCACTGGTTATATCCATCAATATAGCCAGTCTGCCACCACTCTAAGCCTATGGAGATGTTCACCTTCTTTGCAGGGCTATAACTTTTTAAATTGTATTGCTAAATTGACATTACTATGGCCCATTCAACATCGATTATCTATCGTTCAGGATGTAGGAACGTTATACTTTTTCATTCATAGATTCATACAAAAATACCTTCTAGAATATAAATATGTTTTTATCGTTTTCTGCAGTAATTCCTAGAACGTGAGCTATAGGCCTAAACGCATATATAGATTATCGATTGCCATCTATTCCCTAGACACGCTATATTAAAAAATTCAACTGTACATGATCGTATACGTTATGCCTCATCATGCGCGGATGAAAGGGGGGGGGGGGTCATTTATACTTCCGTGATCGTCAGTAAATGCTTTATGTAGTATGGGTGATATATTGATCCGATCGGTTTGCAGTGAAATAAATAAACAATTGGGCTGAAAATAGTGTCAGCGTCCTCTTACCGTGCGTCAATGAGACTGGCGGTGAAAGATCCCAGGTATAGGACGTCGATCGCCTAGGTCCATTTCCGGTTTGTATGTCACAATAAACGCCGAAATCATATAGATTATTAAGTTTATAAAGCGATCCATTATGTACATAGTGTCTGTCGGGAGCCTTGCGACAATATCTGACGGCCAGATGAATTTAATCGACGCACAGCAGCCATATCCTGTTTACCAGTGTAACTCGCCCGACCATCCACCAGGCGGCGGTATTGAGCCGTCGTTGTATTGATCCGTGGGGTCCAGCTGCAGCTCCGGAGGTGTATATATGAATTATGAATGCCATGGCGAAAAAATTTAATATGATATCAATATCGCTGTACAGCGTAGTTTGGCAGACAACGCATGGCGGGCAATAACGCTGTACAACGTGAACGGCGGTGGATGTGTTAAGGGGAGACCACCCACCTAGATAGGGAAAAAAAAAATAAAGGATGAAATCATTTGCAAACATCTTAATTGTTTAGAATAGTCAAAAAAAGAAAAAAAATGTATTAAATTTTTTTTGTCGCATAATTGTATTACCCAAAAAGGGGCGTGGTCTTTTCAAAATTGCCCCTTTTTGCATGTTACCCCAAACAGAATTTAGAAAAAAATTTATGATATATAGATATTTTCTCATGGTTTTTCATGTTACTACATTAAATACGGAACTTTTTGCTAGAGGATTTTTTGATATGCCACCCGAAAAGGAATTTATGACCTTTTATGACCCCCTAGTCATAAAAAATGTATGTTTTGCATACATTTTTTGTATAAAATGTTCTAAGAATCTGGATGAGTGATATATCAAAAAATCCTCTAGCAGAAAGTTGTGGTATATGGATAGGAGGAAACGTGGCCAGTTTGGTGTGTGGATGTACTAGAGAAATTGAGATTTTTTGTTTTATGTGTAATACAAACTCATAAAATCTCGTTTTGAGAAAAATGTCTTTAAAGTTTTGTATTGTCTGTAAATCAGGCTATGTATGACATATCAACAAACCATTTGGCACAAAGAAGCAGGATATAGATATGAATAAAGGTGGAAAGGTTGGTGTGTGTAGATGCTAGGGTACATGTCTACCCTTTGGGAAAACGCCATCAAAGTTCTGTATTGTAAAATGCCATACATTTTTATTTGAAACCGCTATTTATAAACACAACACCCAATCAAACCATTAGTAATAGACATCTTAAACACATGCCTGATAACTGAATAACATAATAATAATGATGTAGTAGTAGTAACAGTTTAGTAACAAACAACACAACCGATTACTGTACCCCCTAATAGGCAATACAATATTTGAATAGATATCACTATGAAACTTTCCCAGTTTGTTATGTACATATAAACTAAGAAAAAATATATTGCAAGTTTTCTGAATTTTATGTTTATATATGCAAATGAGGCACTTCCCCATTCAATATGTGCACATTTTGCCCAGGTATGGTCTTCAGGGTCATGTTGAGGGATCTTCAATTTTTTTTTACATATTATGAAAGTACAGATTCATACCTTCAAAATAAGCCATCACTTGAACATTTTGGTGGGATACTTTTCAAGCTACTTCCTATGAACCATGGTGATATCACAAAACGTATTCAGAGATAATAGCCTTCAAGAGACGAGCAGGCTATTCGGTGACAATAGTGAAACAACTACAACACTACCCAGAATTCATTGTAATCCATGGCCCCCCTCTCTCTAGGACAGTTAACACCTGGCAGCTTTCCAGTCTGAGGCCCTTTGTTGTGCAAACACACAACACCCAGAGGAAAAAGGAAAAGTCATGATAGTTTATTAAAAAATTAGTGTGGTAGTGAAAGGTTAACCTTCTGTAGTATCGTAGTGAAAGGTTAACCTTCTGTAGTGTGGTAGGGAAAGGTTAACCTTCTGTAGTGTGGTAGTGAAAGGGTTAGCCTTCTGTAGTGTGGTAGTGAAAGGTTAACCTTCTGTAGTGTGGTAGTGAAAGGTTAACCTTCTGTAGTGTGGCAGTGAAAGGGTTAACCTTCTGTAGTGTGGCAGTGAAAGGGTTAACCTTCTGTAGTGTGGTAGTGAAAGGTTAACCTTCTGTAGTGTGGTAGTGAAAGAGCCTCCTGATGAATTGAAAATGGGGGACCCTGATGTAAACAAGACGAAAATCTTTCTCTTGTCTGCATCCCCTTAACAATTGTGTGTATTGAGCTGTACTGTATTGTACCCATTCTGCAATATGTTAATAAAGTTTTCAATCAATCAATCAATCAATCAAGTTAACCTTCTGTAGTGTGGCAGTGAAAGGGTTAACCTTATGTAGTGTGGTAGTGAAAGGTTAACCTTCTGTAGTGTGGCAGTGAAAGGGTTAACCTTCTGTAGTGTGGCAGTGAAAGGGTTAACCTTCTGTAGTGTGGTAGTGAAAGGTTAACCTTCTGTTAACTCACTAAACCTCACAAACACCAGCAAGGAAAGGCTGCATCAAAATAACTGTTTTGTTTCGTAGCGGCGTTTCTGCCACTCTTCACAAGCAAAGAGACTGTTTCCATTCCGTGAAAACCTACTCTGCTCTGATTCGCAGACTGTGGGTGGGGGGGGAGAAACGCTGAATGTGATTGGATCAGAGTAGCCAGACAGACAGGCAGAGCAGCCAGCCGGACAGTGGAGCACTGAGAGAGAGGAGACAGCGGAGGATTTAACGAGGCGTGTTAATACATTTGTTTATCTGGCTTACTGCTGCGGATTCAAGCCAAGTTGCAATAATACAGTACAGCTCAATACACACAATTGTTAAGGGGATGCAGACCCGAGAAAGACGTTTGTCTTGTCATCAAATGAATTGCCAGCGCGCGTTCGTCTACAACAACAACCAACGCGTCCTATAATGATAATAAGTTGTTTGTTATTTTCTTTGAGTTTCCCTATTGAATGAATTTACTTCTTATACCATTAGGTTGCAATTAATTCACTCAAACGAAATTCGTTCGCTCATCAAATTCGTGACATTCTAAATGTGTTTTAATGTTGTTTAATTTAATGACAATACACCCGCGCGGACTGGAGTTTTTTTTTAATCTTTTTTATATGGACACTGCGTTTGTTGCGTTGCTATAACTTATAACATTAAGATAAAGTGTATAAACATTGTTGTTCTCCCTGCTAAGAAAGGAGAGCGTTTGGCTGTGACGCAATCATGCAAAATGAAGCAAAATAAGCAACTAAATGTGTTTTTTTTAAGTTTTCTTGTCACTAATTTGAAAGAAGACATGTAAAGGGGCAACATTATACAAAAATCTCAAAATTGCCCCAAAATCAGGAAATGGGTATTTTAGGTGGGTGGTCTCCCTCTAAAACAAGACTAGGTTCCCTAGTACAGTGGTTCTCAAACATTTGGGTCCAAACTGTTCCCTAGCAACAGAAACCGTCTACAACCGCTGTCTAAGTTGTACCCGCTGTCTGCTTGTCTCTTCCCAGGTTCGCATGGGCTTGATGAGGCCTGACTACTTGCTGAACAACGTCCAGAACAACCCTGTGGTGAGGGACAGCCACGACTGCAGGCCCCTCATCCTCAGCGTCCTGAACCCCCCTGGCTCCGACAGGCTCCCAAACCCCCTGACCCGTCCACGCCGGCCCCAGGAGGTCCTATTGGCCATCGGAGGGGACTGTGGTGGCAGTATTTTCATGGAGGCTTACAATATCCGAGCCGGTGGATGGATGGACGTGAGCGTTGAGGGGGAGAGTCCCCGGGCCTACCACGGCACCGCTTATCTCCACGGTCTGGTCTACTGCGTCGGCGGCTATAACAACATAGGAGAGCGTCTCAGCAGTGTGCGCAGGTTCAACCCCGTCACTCGCAGCTGGCTGCAGGTGGCTCCCATGCACTCCCGCCGCTGTTACGTCAGCGTGGTCGTGTTGGACGGCTGTATCTACGCCATGGGAGGGTGGGACGGACACATGGTACTGAACACCGCCGAGCGCTACGAGCCTGAAACCAACCAGTGGACAGTGATCTCACCCATGCTGGAGCACAGGGGCAGCGCCGGGGCAGCAGCCCTCCAGGGCAAGGTGGGTGGAACTGAGGGACACAGGGTGGTAGATGAACATGAGGAACGTTAGATCAGAAATCAGAAATGTCTTTATTGCCAAGTAAGCTTGCACATACAAAAGATGTGTCTGGGTCCTTTGGTGCATCAACATTAAAAGACAATTAAAGTAGAATGAAATCAAATGGAATATATAAACTAAATTAGAATATTCTTTTTTATTACAGGTTTACATCTGTGGTGGCTGGTTAGAGCTCACAGCTGAGTGCTACAGCCCAGACACTGACCAGTGGACTCTGATCGCCCCTATGAGCAGCAGGCGTAACGGACTGGGAGTCGCTGCATACGGAGATCATGTCTATGCGGTAGGTGCACACAGAGACAAATGCTTTATACTCAATATTTTTATAGATATGTATCATTTGACTTTCAATGCTTCTGTGATGCCCTCATTTCCCTAAGTGGATTAATACAGTGTCTGCCTGCCTTAACCACACACTAAAACATTCCTCTCATGTGTCCTGTCCTCAGGTGGGAGGGGATGACGGTGGACACGGCCTGCGTAGCGCGGAGGCCTACAGCCCCTTGACTGACTCCTGGAGCGCCCTGCCCGACATGCTCACCCCCCGCCGCGACTTTGGCATCGCGGTGCTGGACGACCTGCTCTTCGTGGTCGGAGGCTACAATGACGTCAACACCCTCTCCAACGTGGAGCGCTACGACCAGAGCAGCGACAAGTGGACTGTAGCCGAGGACATGAAGATCCCGCGCTGGGGCCTAAGCTGCTGCATAATGCATGGCCTGCCATTCAACATGAGCCAGTACGTTGCTCCCCGTGGAGGAGGAGGAGGAGGAGGAGGAGGAGGAGGAGGAGGAGGAGGAGGAGGAGGAGGAGGAGGAGGAGGAGGAGGAGGAGAGGAGGAGCAGGAGATGGAGGAGGAGGAGCAGGAGTAGGACGAGGAGGATTAGGAGCAGCAGCAGGAGGAGGGAGGAGGATAGGAGGAGGAGGAGGAGCAGGAGCAGGAGGAGGAGGAGGAGGTTTAGGAGCAGGAGCAGGAGGAGGAAGAGGAAGAGGAAGAGGAGGAGGAGGAGCAGGAGGAGGAGGAGCAGGAGCAGGAGCAGGAGGAGGAGGAAGATGAGGAGGAGGAGGATTAGGAGGAGGAGGAGGAGGAGGAGGAAGAGGAGGAGGAGGAAGAGGAGGAGGAGGCAGCAGGGGATCCATCTGCGTTTCAAGGGGTTTTAATGGTATTTCCCAAGCAGACAAGTAGTACAACAGGAATAAGGAACAGGAAGAACCTTAAACATTTATTAGACCAAAAGAAATCCTAAGAAATTAATTAATTACTATCAGCCAAAGGTGGTGCATTTCTTTCTAGTAATTCAGACAATATCGTTTGTGTAATGTAATGTAATATCTGTTTTTAGTTTGTGTAATGTAATGTAATATCTGTTTTTAGTTTGTGTAATGTAATGTAATATCTGTTTTTAGTTTGTGTAATGTAATGTAATATCTGTGCGGGGGGGGGGGTCGCCAGATGATTAAAAATAAATAAAAAAGAATCCAAAAAAATAAATAAAGATAAATTTTTTATTTTTATGCAGTCAGGCCGCGTGTAGCTTAATCCCAGCGGAAGAGTGCCAGAACGCTTCCGCATTCTTCGCCGCACGCCAGTACGGTAATGCGCATTTCCTTTTCCTTCGCCCAGGCGAATGAGACGCCCGCTGCCTATAGCTTATTCGCTTGGTTCGCCGCTTTGGTTCATATTAATCACATATTAACACGCTTTGGTTCATATTAATCACATATTAACACGCTTTGGTTCATATTAATCACATATTAACGCTAACGCGCCATATTAGCACACATATACACGCGATGGACGCAGCAGGCGATCATATTAATCACATATTAACACGCTTTGTTTCATATTAATCACATATTAACGCTAACGCCATATTAGCACACATATACACGCGATGGACGCAGCAGGCGATCACTGCTACTGTTATTCAGCCGCGCCGAGGTACATGATTGATTGATATGTACTTTACATATTATCCAAACGAGGACAACGCAGCTGTCAACTGTACTTTACATATTATGGAATACATGTATATTATCGCGACGCGATTCACTCGCCGTCAACTGTACTTTACATATTATGGAATACATGTATATTATCGCGACGCGATTCACTCGCTGTCAACTGTACTTTACATATTATCCAAACGAGGACAACACAGCTGTCAACTGTACTTTACATATTATGGATTCACTCGCAACGCCATAATGTTATTTCCCTGTACATTGTAACGATAACACAACGCAGCTGTCAACTTTACTTTGTAGAGGGGGCCGGTGGCGCACGGAGATTACGTTCGTCACCAACACCGGGAGACACTAGGATTCGCCTGTTCGAATCCAGCTCCCGGCGTTGCTATCAGCTTGGCTGGCCTCTCACACTGATACAATTGGCTGTATCAGGGGGTGGGAAAGCTGAAGGGTGGGTCCTGGGCGTTGTGGACAGCGACCCCTACAGTTCGGTCGGGGCGCCTGCTCAGCGAGGGTTGGAACTGATGAGAGATAGTGTGGCCTCCCACACGCTACACTCTCCCCGGTGAGAACCTGCGCGGCCAGGTTGGCCTGCCCCAGGCTGCACATGCGTCGGAGGAAAGCATGTGACAGTCTCCGGTCTCCCGGACCAACAGTAGGGGAAAGTACGCAACAACCAGGAAGGGTGGGATGGGAGAAAAATCTGGAAAAAGGAGGGGAAGAAAGATAAAAAAAAAAAAAAAAAAATTTACTTTGTAACATCGGTCATTCATAAAATTGATTGAATGAAATTGATTGAATGAAAATAACAGATTGCAGAATGGGTACAATACAGTACGGCTCAATACACACAAGGGAATCAATCATGTACCTCGGCGCGGCTGAATAACAGTAGCAGTGATCGCCTGCTGCGTCCATCGCGTGTATGTGATTAATATGATTAATATGCACCAAAGAATATGAACCAAAGCGTGATTAATATGAACCAAAGCGTGTTAATATGTGTCGAACCAAGCGGGGATCTCATGCGCATGCGCGCGCGAGCACCTCGCGGGCACCTCGCGAGCACCTGGGCGAAGGAAAAGGAAATGCGCATTACCGTACTGGCGTGCGGCGAAGAATGCGGAAGCATTCTGGCACTCTTCCGCTGGGATTAAGCTACACGCAGTCAGGCCACTGAACTTAGAAGCAGGCCAGGACAGTGTTTCTAGTTGCAGCAGCGCAATAGTTAGATAATCTAGGTGGGGAACAACCAGGAGATCACTGCAACTCACACAAGTTGGAGAACTCTCTGTCTCTCTCTCTCTCTCTCTCTCTCTTCCCCTCTCTCTCTCTCTCTCTCTCTCTCTCTCTCTCTCTTCCCCTCTCTCTCTCTCTCTCTCTCTCTCTCTCTCTCTTGCTCTCACACACACACACACACACACAAAGGGAGCCACATGTGATTGGTGGAGGCGGGAACCTTACAAAAAACTGTTGTTGCTAATCATTGACACATGCTAGCCTGTAATAATCCCCCCCAGAAAAATCTACTTTGCATTTGATATATTGCAAATATATGCCATCACACACACTGGCATTTAAAGGGTTAGAATTATAAAATGAATATGTGGTGTTATGATCAGGGCTGAAGTTGAATAAAAGATTGTATTATTTTCAATCTGACATTACAAAAAAACTGAAAATCCATCAAAATCAGTGTTGTTGCTAATCATACATATGCTAGCCTGTTTTTTAACACTTTAACCGCCGAAAACGCCGGAACTCGTCATTCCCCGCCATGCGCATTCCGCCGAGGATGCCTTAACTCGTCTTTGATGTCAATATTTCAAAAATCTGTCATCGAAATCATATTTCCTTTCCGGGGCCCTGAGACACAAGTGTGATCTCCTCTCAACTCTCTAGCGGTTCAAGAGCACCATCTGGTGGCCGATCGGCAGATCGCCAACCGGATATTAACCTTTGAACCAGTAGTACTCATGCAAATGTGGTCCGGCCACTCTCTATAGCTCCCGCGACTCCATCTTGAAACACTGGATAATAGATCGCTCGGGCATTTCTACATCCCATAATCGAAAACGGTCTACTCCACGCTGATTGTCCAACGGCGCGAGGAACATACGGTAAGATTCAGCGTTATATTCTAACGTGTTCAATATAAACTGCTATGATGAACATATGACCCACTCTGGATGAATCATCTAACGTTGCCCACGGAATTATAAACGATCCCCCGCCCATCCGGTCTCATCAGATCATACGTAGATCATTCTAGAAGTACGTCCAGTTGAAATTTTTCATCTCGCGCCGATCGCTACCAAACTGTATTTCATCATCAATATAATGCATTTAGGGCTATAAATCACGTTCTGAAGAAAGCTGCAGAAAATGATAAAAACATACTTATACTTTAGACCATATTTTAGTATGAATATGTGAATGAAAAAGTTTAACGTTGCTACACCCTGAACAATACATATAGGACATTGAATGGGCCATAATAATGGCAATGTAGCAATAGAATTTAAAAAGTTATAGCCCTGCAAAGAAGGGGAACTTCTCCATAGACAAATAGAGCTGGCGAGGGATGGTAAATTATGAATTTAACCCATGGCGATCAAAGTGTTAACAATCATTTGTGATGCCATCACAAACACTGGAATTTAAAGGGTACAAATTTAAAAAAATCCTGCACCAGAATGCAGGAAATTAAGTCTTTGTAACAAGACATTTCCTGGTGGGGACCCCCTGCTTAAAAAGTGGCCTGACTGGGGCTATATTTTGCACTATATTTCCTGGCCTGAATAATTTCCCCAGTCCGGCCCTGGTTAAATGCTTATTAGTGTGTGTGCGTTTGAACGTGTGCATGTTTCAACCATACATTTCCATTTATAAAAAAAAAAAATAGTGGGGGTCGCGGCTCTCTGACACCATTATTTGGGGGTCGCGGCCTGAAAAGTTTGGGAACCCCTGGTGTAATGCACATAATATGGGAACTTGTATCCATATGGTTGAGCCTGTTAGGAATTGCACCCCCAACCCAAGCGGATTGCAGATCACTCTCTCTATATGGAGGTAAAAAAGAAAATACGGTAAAAATAATTGGCATTAAAAGGGCACTTTTTTATGAGGCACAAAAGGGCAGGTGCTAGCTGTGCCCTTGAGCAAGGCACCTCAGCTTTAACCGCTCCAGTGTTAGCTGCTCAGGGGCCAGTAGTATAGTGCCTGACCATAGTGTCTTTATACCTGTATCACTGGACATATAAATGCATATTAAATCAAATCAAATTGATTTGTAAAGCCCGAAATCACAAGTTAATGTCCCCATGGGCCGGACAAGTCTTCTTTAAACTATTCAAGAAGAAACATCCCAATAAATCAAGAACAAAAAACCCACCATGAAATCCAAAATAAATGTAAAATAAATAAATGCAACACTCCCAGACATACCCCAGCGAAGGTAAGGAATCAATCAATCAATCAATCAATCAAATCCTTTATTTAACCAGATAAGCATCATTGACATTAAAATCTCTTTTTCAAGAGCGATCTGGCCAAGCAAGGCAGCAGAAAGTTTCAACATAAAAAGAACATCACAATAAAATACAGATAAAACATTTACAGCAAGCTCCAATTTCAGGCAAGTTATCAAGCAGGCAAATTATCAAACACAGTTGCACTGTCCGAGGGAACTGAGTTTGTAGGATTTTAAAATGGCTTTGAATTCTCCGAGGGTGACCAGTCCTGGTAATTTTAGGTCCTCCTGTATCTTGTTCCAAGATGAAGGAGCAGCATATTTAAAAGCCCTTTTTCCCAATTCAGTTCTCATATGGAGAACTTCCAGTGTTCGAGCAGCTTGAGAACGAAGGGCATACTTATATTGCTTTGTGCACAGAAGCACACTTAGGTACGAGGGAACCAGTTTAAGCAGAGCTCTGTGCACAAGAGAGAGCCATCGAGAAAATCGCCGTATTTGTAGAGATGGGTAACTTGCAATGCCATATAGGGTGCAATGGTGCACTCGATT
Organism: Notolepis coatsorum; assembly: GCF_963971535.1. Lineage (NCBI taxonomy): Eukaryota > Metazoa > Chordata > Actinopteri > Aulopiformes > Paralepididae > Notolepis > Notolepis coatsorum. The sequence goes on along the minus strand of NW_028173221.1, from coordinate 212,213 downwards.
TCCACATCCCGTGACAAAGCGTAAGGCAGAATGGTACACAGTATCAAGCTTTCTAAGGTACTGATCAGGTGCATACATGTAGAGTAAGTCACCATAATCGAGTCGTGGTAAGAAGGTGGTCGAGATCAGGTGACTTCTCACTTTAAGTGAAAAACAGGACCTGTTTCTGAAAAAGAAGCCGAGTTTAAGCTTCAGCTTCGACACAAGTTTGTCTATGTGAGATTTAAACGTAAGGTTCTCGTCCACTGTAATGAGATTTAAACGTACAGTAAGGTTCTGATCTACTGTAATGAGATTTAAACGTACAGTAAGGTTCTCGTCCACTGTAATGAGATTTAAACGTACAGTAAGGTTCTCGTCCACTGTAATGAGATTTAAACGTACAGTAAGGTTCTCGTCCACTGTAATGAGATTTAAACGTACAGTAAGGTTCTCGTCCACTGTAATGAGATTTAAACGTACAGTAAGGTTCTCGTCCACTGTAATGAGATTTAAACGTACAGTAAGGTTCTGATCCACTGTAATGAGATTTAAACGTACAGTAAGGTTCTGATCCACTGTAATGAGATTTAAACGTACAGTAAGGTTCTCGTCCTGTAATGAGATTTAAACGTACAGTAAGGTTCTCGTCATGTAATGAGATTTAAACATACAGTAAGGTTCTGATCCACTGTAATGAGATTTAAACATACAGTAAGGTTCTGATCCACTGTAATGAGATTTAAACATACAGTAAGGTTCTGATCCACTGTAATGAGATTTAAACATACAGTAAGGTTCTGATCCACTGTAATGAGATTTAAACGTACAGTAAGGTTCTGATCCACTGTAATGAGATTTAAACGTACAGTAAGGTTCTCGTACACTGTAATGAGATTTAAACGTACAGTAAGGTTCTCGTCCACTGTAATGAGATTTAAACGTACAGTAAGGTTCTGATCCACTGTAATGAGATTTAAACGTACAGTAAGGTTCTGATCCACTGTAATGAGATTTAAACGTACAGTAAGGTTCTGATCCACTGTAATGAGATTTAAACGTACAGTAAGGTTCTGATCCACTGTAATGACATTTAAACGTACAGTAAGGTTCTCGTCCACTGTGATGAGATTTAAACGTACATTAAGGTTCTGATCCACTGTAATGAGATTTAAACGTACAGTAAGGTTCTCGTCCTGTGATGATATTTAAACGTACAGTAAGGTTCTGATCCACTGTAATGAGATTTAAACGTACAGTAAGGTTATGATCCACTGTAATGAGATGTAAACGTACAGTAAGGTTCTCGTCCACTGTAATGAGATTTAAACGTACATTAAGGTTCTGATCCACTGTAATGAGATTTAAACGTACAGTAAGGTTCTGATCCACTGTAATGAGATTTAAACGTACAGTAAGGTTCTCGTCCTGTAATGAGATTTAAACGTACAGTAAGGTTCTGATCCACTGTAATGAGATTTAAACGTACAGTAAGGTTCTGATCCACTGTAATGAGATTTAAACGTACAGTAAGGTTCTGATCCACTGTAATGAGATTTAAACGTACAGTAAGGTTCTGATCCACTGTAATGAGATTTAAACGTACAGTAAGGTTCTGATCCACTGTAATGAGATTTAAACGTACAGTAAGGTTCTGATCCACTGTAATGAGATTTAAAGGTATAGTAAGGTTCTGATCCACTGTAATGAGATTTAAACGTACAGTAAGGTTCTGATCCACTGTAATGAGATTTAAACGTACAGTAAGGTTCTCGTCCACTGTGATGAGATTTAAACGTACAGTAAGGTTCTCGTCCACTGTAATGAGATTTAAACGTACAGTAAGGTTCTCGTCCACTGTAATGAGATTTAAACGTACAGTAAGGTTCTGATCCACTGTAATGAGATTTAAACGTACAGTAAGGTTCTGATCCACTGTAATGACATTTAAACGTACAGTAAGGTTCTGATCCACTGTAATGAGATTTAAACGTACAGTAAGGTTCTGATCCACTGTAATGCCTAGATATTTGTAGGAAGCAACCCTTTGGATGTAAGTCCCTCCAGCAGTAACACGTGTGGGAAGATCAGCTGGGAGTCTCTTCCCATTTGAGAAGAGCATGAACTTTGATTTGCCAGCATTTAACACAAGCTTAAGCTGGGTCAGATGTGACTGAACATTTAACACGAGCTTAAGCTGGGTCAGATGTGACTGAACATTTAACACAAGCTTAAGCTGGGTCAGATGTGACTGAACATTTAACACGAGCTTAAGCTGGGTAAGATGTGACTGAACATTTAACACAAGCTTAAGCTGGTTAAGATGTGACTGAACATTCAACACGAGTTTAAGCTGGGTAAGATGTGACTGAACATTTAACACAAGCTTAAGCTGGGTAAGATGTGACTGAACATTTAACACAAGCTTAAACTGGGTCAGATGTGACTGAACATTTAACATGAGCTTAAGCTGGGTAAGATGTGACTAAACATTTAACACGAGCTTAAGCTGGTTAAGATGTGACTGAACATTCAACACGAGCTTAAGCTGGGTCAGATGTGACTGAACATTTGACACAACTAGCTTAAGCTGGGTCAGATGTGACTAAACATTTAACACGAGCTTAAGCTGGGTCAGATGTGACTGAACATTTAACACGAGCTTAAGCTGGGTCAGATGTGACTGAACATTTAACACGAGCTTAAGCTGGGTAAGATGTGACTGAACATTTAACACGAGCTTAAGCTGGGTCAGATGTGACTGAACATTTAACACAAGCTTAAGCTGGGTCAGATGTGACTGAACATTTATCACGAGCTTAAGCTGGGTAAGATGTGACTGAACATTTAACACAAGCTTAAGCTGGGTAAGATGTGACTGAACATTTAACACGAGCTTAAGCTGGGTCAGATGTGACTGAACATTTAACACGAGCTTAAGCTGGTTAAGATGTGACTGAACATTTAACACGAGCTTAAGCTGGGTCAGATGTGACTGAACATTTAACACAAGCTTAAGCTGGGTCAGATGTGACTGAACATTTAACACAAGCTTAAGCTGGGTAAGATGTGACTGAACATTTAACACGAGCTTAAGCTGGGTCAGATGTGACTGAACATTTAACACAACTAGCTTAAGCTGGGTCAGATGTGACTGAACATTTAACACAAGCTTAAGCTGGGTAAGATGTGACTGAACATTTAACACGAGCTTAAGCTGGGTCAGATGTGACTGAACATTTAACACGAGCTTAAGCTGGGTAAGATGTGACTGAACATTTAACATGAGCTTAAGCTGGGTAAGATGTGACTGAACATTTAACACAAGCTTAAGCTGGGTAAGATGTGACTGAACATTTAACACGAGCTTAAGCTGGGTAAGATGTGACTGAACATTTAACACAAGCTTAAGCTGGGTAAGATGTGACTGAACATTTAACACAAGCTTAAACTGGGTAAGATGTGACTGAACATTTAACACGAGCTTAAGCTGGGTAAGATGTGACTGAACATTTAACACGAGCTTAAGCTGGGTCAGATGTGACTGAACAATGTCAAAGGCAGATTGCAAGAACTCCACCGTTTGAGAAAAAAAAAACTATATACTGAAGGAAAAAAGCACCACAGGCCATGTGGAGGAGAGAAACCTTAGAAGGGCCATCCCTTCTTGGATGTCGGTGATAATAGTGTTGCTATGGATGGGTGGAGAGTAAAACAGGCGAATAGTTGGTATGTATGTACATATACGTGTAATAAAACACAAATATGTGCATGCAATAGCAACTGGGGTACATAAGAACATTTTTTAAACATTTTAATATATTACAACTCTGTACATACATGTGATTAGCATTATACTCAGTAGAACAAATATATATATCTTATACCCAGCTTAATCACTATATTAATATTACTATTGCACTTTACTGTTACATTTGCACTGGGGTTGGATGCCACCCTTATTTTCATTGTAATGTACTTATGCTGTATGATGACAATACATTTCAATGTAATCTAATCTAACTGGTACTATGACCTGAATGATGGTCCTAGAGGTCAGTGATTTGATGCTCTTTTGGTGTTTTGGCGATGGTGGCTTAAGAGAGTGCTGTCTTAACGTGAGAGAGTGCCGTCTTAACAGGTCGTGGGAAATCTCCCATATAGGCATTGGATTGGGTGGAGAGCTGGTGACTGCATGTGAATGCCCTCGTATGCCCTGTGTATGGGGACATGTCACCCATATAGAAACACACCTCTTCAATCAATATCTGAGATGCAAATAAATAAATAACCTTCTTAATAAATAATATTCATATTGTAGTGGGTTCTATAGAGACATAATTCCCCATGGTATTGTTTTGATGTGTTGATGGGGCACTGTCACTTTAAGGAGGTTGGTTTTGGGTTGGGCTGAGAGGAGACGCCCTGTGTGGGGTTTCATTGGTAAATGTTTGATTACTACAAGCTGTCAGAAGCTAGCCCGGCATAGTTCTGACAGCTGTCACCTGTGCTACTGCGAAATAAATGACACGCGGCTTTGTGTTGTCAACTGATAGAAATTGTGCGTTTCTCTATTCCGATGATTTCTACAATATAATATATATAAATAACAATTTTATTAGTACCTTACTACTATGTACTATGTTACTATCCGTATACTACTACCTACCATGCTAATATGTCTATTATACTAGGCACTCAGGCATCGGCGTATTTAGACCACTATCACTAGGGCACGTGCCCTAGTGATGATCATCTGTGCCCCAGTGATAAAAAAAAAAAAAAAAAAAAAATCTTTTTTTTTTTAACAAATGCTTTTTTATTTTCCCTTTTTTAACATGATCAAATGATCATTTAACATGATCAAATAATTATTATAATATTTTTTACTTCGCTTTGAAATATTATAGTGAAATATTTTGCACTGCATTTATCTTGTTGAAATCCTCCAACAGGCTCTTTTTTGTAAGTTGACTGGTTTGCACACCAATAATACAGTGCAATAATAGAATAGTAGAATAGATAGTAAAATTATGCAATAGAATGGCCAGAGTAAAATAGTGCTACAGTACAATCAACAGCGGGGTGTATTAGAAGGCTATGGTGAAGAGGTACGTTTTAGCTTATTTCTGAAAATATTAATGTCCATAGGTAGTGTGTTCCATAACTTTGGTGCATAGTTAGCAAAGGCTGCATCCCTGATTTTCTTTAGACTGTGGCTTGGAACCTTCAATAGACCAGTAGTAGATGATCACAATGTTTATACTTTGTATATAAGGAGGAGGACCTTGAAATCAATTCTAAATGTTACCAGAAGCCAGTGTAGGTTACTTACTTGTAACTTCGGGTTTGATCCAAGGAGTAAGTTGCCCCATATTGCTCTGTAACATTTCTCTTTTTGTTATAGGACCGACTAGTAGGATTTCAGTTTTGCCCTCATTTAATTTTAGGAAGTTGTTCGTCATCCATTTGTTTATTGCTAAGAGACAGGCGGAAATGGAGTTTATAGCTGTGTGATCATTTGGTTCAGCGGAGATGTACAATTGTGTGTCATCTGCGTAACTATGGAAACATACATTGTGCTTTCTAATGATGTCTCCTCAATGTTCAATGTTCAATGCAATGTTCAATGCAAGTAAAGCACTTTAAACTTTAAGTATGACTAAATGCTTTATTGACTATATATATAGTAACTGTTCCAAAATGCATAGATTTCTATGTATTTTAGGGGTTTGGGTGGCTAGCTCTTTTTAATATAAATGTCAGATTGTTTTATTTATTTCATAGATTTCTATGCATTTCAGGAGTTTGGGGGGCTGGCTCCCCAAAATAATTAAATAACATAACCCTAACCTAACCCTAAAACCGAAATAAAGTTAAAAAAAAATAGTTACAAAATCCACCCATTTTCGCCCACAAACCGGCCAAAACCGGCCAAATTTTTTTCGCGCTCGCGCTTCATAGTTGTTGGTGCCCTTCTGTGCCCTAGTGAAGTGCTGGGTCTAGATACGCCCCTGCACTCAGGGTGTAACACTCAAGTTCAACACTATTTGACGAACAATGCCACTGACCATAAGCTGCCAGAGATGCACATCTCCTGCTGACCAGAAAACCACACACTTTTCTGATAGTGGGGTGCCTGGACACTCAGTCATTTAAAATGTGCCCAAGCCTCTTCAACTCGTTCAAAACGCAGCGGCCCGCCTGATCTCAAACCTACCGAAGTCGGCCCATGTCACCCCACTTCTTAGGGACCTGCACTGGCTCCCCATTGCTGCACGTATCCGCTTCAAGGCCCTCGACCTAGCATACCGTGCAGCAAAGGGAACCGCTCCCGCCTACCTCCGGTCAATGGTCTCTAACTACACACCCTCAAGACCCCTACGCTCTGCATCTTCTGGCCGCCTCAGACCTACTCCTATCCAAGCTCCGGGAGGGTCATCAAAGAGAAGTCGCCTATTCTCAGTCCTTGCCCCACAATGGTGGAATGAACTACCCACCCCAGTTAGGACAGCCGAGACCCGTCCAATCTTTCGCCGTCGACTAAAGACGCACTTCTTCAACCAGTATCTGAAATAATGGGGGGGGAAAAAATATATATATATATATATATATATATATATATATATATATATATATATATATATATATATATAATTTATATATATATATATATATATATATATATATAACCCTAACTAACCTTACTGTCATGCACTTGTCCTAATAAACTAACCTACACTGTAACACGCAACACTTTGATGAACATTGTTACTCAGCTGATAGAGTTGTACCCTTCTTGCTGTCTTGTCGTACAGAACTTGTAAGTCGCTTTGGATAAAAGCGTCAGCTAAATGACTAAATGTAAATGTAAAATGTATATGTGAAAGTTTGGTTTTCACTTCTAATTTGAAGATAAGGATCTATAGAACAATTTTGGCTTGAGTGTCAAGAAACCAGTTGAATTTAATAAAAATGTATCCAAAATGGCCACAATCGAAATCATGAATTCTTTAAAAACTTCTTAATGTTCACACAATTGCTGTGTAATATAATTTTGTATTGCTATTTTAAGTTAATACTGTGTGAGGAATCAACTGGAGTTCAAATATTGATGTTTTGAATATTCTGGTATGGCAAAAATCAAAGATGGCTGCAATTTCTGTATTTATTTCGAATTATGCTTCATAACTTTTATTCTATTGAACCTAGAATGGTGATGTTATAATTTTTTTTTTAAATGTCTCCCTCTTCTCCTTCTCACTCTCTCTAACACACTGTCAGACTCAGTGTGCTCACTGCAGCAGAGGAGAGGAGAGGGGAGGGGTGTCTTTCTCCAGCCTCCCATTATGTGGAGTCAAAAACCAATACTAGCGAATCAGATTCGAGCTGACTAAAGACCTGCCCACACCTTAAAACGGACTAAAAGCAGACTAAGTAGTCTGGCTTCCCCTCTGCGTGCCATTTGCTAACGTGAGTCACGTGACAACGTCTGAACCAACCATAGGTCTGAACGTCATCCCCTCGCGGGATTGATTGATTGATTGAACATTTTATTAACAGAGCAGGCACTTTAGAAGCCTCTATTCTATTATCAAACATTTAGCACTTTATTAGGCACTTATTTTTCGCCGGCGGGACATATACTGAGGACCAGCACACTGTGGATATAATGATTTAACAAATCCCTCTGTCCAGAAGGAGCAAGGAGGATTATTGCTCAATGACACTTCCACATGCTGCCCGTGGAGGGGGAATCGAACCGTGAACCTCCGGATTACCAGACGACCTGCTCTACCCCCTGAGCCACTTTTGCCCCAATATTAATTAATATTAATGTACATTCATTTGATTAGCACTATTACTCAAGTTCAAGGTCAAGTTTCTTTAATAGTTGTCATACAGAAGTACAGAATACTTTTATACAAAATGCTTCTTTCTGTTACGCTCCAGAGACTGTGCTAGACAAAAATAGATAAGTATAAATCAAATAAGTATAGCAAGTATAAAATAGAAGTCACGCACGTAGACACAAGTGTTCAGTATGTACATATGTACAATGTTCAATGCAGAGTAGAAGTAACTGAGTTACCATACAATATACAATATACTATATAGTGCAAAGCAGAAATGGGATGAGGTACAGTTTCGGTACAATTTACAGTAAGGTGTACGGAGGTATGGGTTGTAGTGCACATTCTTTACCAATAAATATAAAGTGTGTTTAGGTGTCTAAAGCAGGGGTTCTCAACCTTTCTGCTGCCAAGGCACCCCTGTGTTCAATAAAATATTCCAGGGCACCCCTATATACGATAAAGACTTTTCCGGTCCTGTAGTTTTTGCTACAATGATGACAAACGTGCTTGCTTTCAAAATAATGTTTATTTAAGAAACCGGGAAATACATTTGTGTGTATATGCAGGCTATATAATGCATTATTAACAGGTGTTTCATGTCTAAATGGCTTAGTACTGTTGACATTACACTGCTTGTAGTAGTAAATCAAATAACATATTTCTTTAAATAAAATTACAGAAAATTATCACTAAAGTGCTATCTGTTGCAGCTGCACTCTTTTCCATAAAAATAGTATATTTGGATAAGTGTGACCATTTCACAGAAAAGGGTCACCAAGTTACCATTTCTCAAAAAATATAAATAAATACAGAAAATAAGCACTTGTTCACTCAGTGGACATTTCTAGCTCAATGCGAGGTCTGCTGCTGCTGGCTAATAATACGGTCAATACGCGGGGAGATCTTTGACAAGGAAACACGCATGTCATCATCAAGGCTCAACTTGGCCCTATATTTTGTTTTCAGAGCTGTCATGGAGGAAAAGCCAGCTTCACACAGATATGTGGTGCTGAATGGTATCAACACCTTAACTGCTGCATCATGAGATACTTGGTACTCAGCACCACACTCTGAAACGAGCTCTCCAGGTGGTATCAGATGAGATTTCAATGAGTTCTTTCAAGAGTTTGGATGGAGATGGGTCAGGAAGCTTTGTCTCAATGTTGTCTGTAAAGGTTTTTTTTATCCAGAGTAACTTGGTGATTCTGTAGTATATTTTGAGACAAAAATACACATAGGTTAGAAGGCTATTGTAAATATTCTTGTGACTCTGACATTAGTCACAGCTAAGATCGCGAGACAAGGATAGGAGATGACAGTCTTGTGAATATGGTAGCCACTGTGTTGTCAACAGCTTCACAGGAGCACCCAAGCCACACATGATTAATTTACAGGGACAATGGCAGATTTTAATGTCTTGATTAACTGTTGACACCTAGCCCAGCTTCAAAGCCATCCAGAACAGAGGCCAGTCGATGATAAACCACTTTGTCAAGGTACCCATGTACATGTCAAAATACTTCCAAAAGGTCAGTGAATACCACGATCACAACACCAGAGGGAGCTCCACAAATCATGTTAAACCCAGATTTGGCTCAAACAAGGGACTAAACACGTTTCGCAATTATGCCACATCAATGTGGAATGTCCTACCCAAAGCTGTAAAGGAATGTGAATCACTACCCACTTTCAAAAACACTCTCAAAGAACGCCTACGGGAGACTGCAATTCGAAACTGGCCCATGTAAATGTCCTAACCCCCTCCAATGTACAGTAAATGACCAAGTATGGTTGTCAATATTCCAATATACAGTTTTGCTTGTACAGTTGTACAGTGTTTCCCCCCACCCCTCCTGCCCAACCCCCCCCCCCACCCCACCCACGAACCACCTCCAATGTACAGCCCCCCTCCCCCCACCCACCCCACCTACCCAACCTCCCCCAATGTACAGTTTTTACGTCAAATGTATATACTCTTTTCTGGACTCTTTTTGTATCACAAACAGTACTGTATTTGCAAATCTGGTATGTCATAGATGTAGCAGTACTGTATATCTGTATGTCATGTATGTCATATATGTCCTGTGAATTGAAAATTGGGGACCCTGATGTAAACTAGACGAAAGTCTTTCTCTGGTCTGCATCCCCTTAACAATTGTGTGTATTGAGCCGTACTGTATTGTACCCATTCTGCAATCCGTTAATAAAGTTTTCAATCAATCAATCAATCAGTCAATACCGGTTGAGTGAATGGTTAGACTGCTCTGTTAATTCTCCTAGACCACAGGATATTGAAAATGTAAGTTCCTAGAGTCAAGGAGACTTTGATCAAATGATAAATATCACTGACATTAGGGGGTCAATATAGAGAACATTTTGATATTAAACTTGGCATAGACTAAGAGTGAATTTACTAAGGACTAATCTATTGTTTATAAATAATTGATTTGGTTAGCAATATAACTGACTGGATTAATATAATTTAAAGGTGATTATTTAGAAAAGCATGGTTTAAGACTTTACTGAATTTAGGTACACCAGTTTTAGTAAGTCAAATGCTTGTAACCATGAAATGAGAACAAAGACTTTTAAGCATTATGTGGTAATCTGGTATATTCTGGTAACAATTTATGTTGACATGTGCGTCTCTAAAAGACATTAATTAATATCTATGTAGGTTTGCCAACTGTAAAAGTAACAATGATTTAGGCCTTAAAATGATTTGGTAAGAAATGATGTCTTAAGCAGAGCAGTTAGACAAGCCACGCCTACTTTTTCAAATTCAAACTGGAACCATTGTTGATTGGAGGAAAACCTGCTGTGATGTCATTAGCATGTGATGTCATCACCCTCCAAACCTGGGCCTTTATAACTGAGACCCCTGGACTGGTAGGAGCAGATGAAGGAAATGAATGAAGGAGATGATTGAAGAACATTGAACAACGCCTCAACCACTCTTCATATTCACGCCGCTATACAGAGACAGAGATCACGGAAGATGGTAATGACAATACCAGGTACATTCTTGTAACAGTAGTCTGGAGGTCCAATGCAAACCTTGAGTTATTTTAACCATTCAGTGTTTTTGATCAACTGCAAGAAGTTATTAAGAAGCCGTTATTGTATGCTTTGGTTAATAAACTTGCAAGAGAAAACCAGGAGCGCTTGTCTGGACCACCTCCTCCTCTATCCTCCTCCTCCTCCTCCACCTCCTCCTCCTCCTCCTCCTCCACCTCCTCCTCTCTCGTCCTCCTCCACCTCCTCCTCTCTCCTCCTCCTCCTCCTCCTCCACCCCTCCTCCTCCTCCACCTCCTCCTCTTGCTCCTCCTCCACCTCCTCCTCCACCTCCTCCTCTCTCCTCCTCCTCCTCCTCCTCTCTCCTCCTCCTCCTTCATCTCCCTCTTCCTCTTCCTCTTCCTCATCTTCCTCCTCCTCATCTTCATCTTCCTCTTCCTCCTCTTCTGTTCCTCTTCTTCCTCCTCTTCCCCT
>NW_028173221.1:150810-200689 GCF_963971535.1 Notolepis coatsorum | reverse complement strand
TCAGAGGTCTGTTAGAGGTCTGTTAGAGGTTTGTCTGTTAGAGGTCTGTTAGAGGTCTGTTAGAGGTCTGTCTGTTAGAGGTCTGTTAGAGGTCTGTTAGAGGTCTGTCAGAGGTCTGTTAGAGGTCTGTCTGTTAGAGGTCTGTTAGAGGTCTGTCAGAGGTCTGTCTGTTAGAGGTCTGTTAGAGGTCTGTCAGAGGTCTGTTAGAGGTCTGTTAGAGGTCTGTTAGCGGTCTGTTAGAGGTCTGTTAGAGGTCTGTCTGTCAGAGGTATGTTAGAGGTCTGTTAGAGGTCTGTTAGAGGTCTGTCTGTTAGATGTCTGTTAGAGGTCTGTTAGAGGTCTGTTAGCCGTCTGTTAGAGGTCTGTCAGAGGTCTGTTAGAGGTCTGTCTGTTAGAGGTCTGTCTGTTAGAGGTCTGTCAGAGGTCTGTTAGAGGTCTGTCTGTCAGAGGTATGTTAGAGGTCTGTTAGAGGTCTGTCAGAGGTCTGTTAGAGGTCTGTCTGTCAGAGGTATGTTAGAGGTCTGTTAGAGGTCTGTTAGAGGTCTGTCTGTTAGAGGTCTGTTAGAGGTCTGTTAGATGTCTGTCTGTTAGAGGTCTGTCAGAGGTCTGTTAGATGTCTGTTAGAGGTCTGTTAGAGGTCTGTTAGAGGTCTGTCAGAGGTCTGTTAGAGGTCTGTCTGTCAGAGGTATGTTAGAGGTCTGTTAGAGGTCTGTTAGAGGTCTGTCTGTTAGAGGTCTGTTAGAGGTCTGTTAGATGTCTGTCTGTTAGAGGTCTGTCTGTTAGAGGTCTGTCTGTTAGAGGTCTGTCTGTCAGAGGTCTGTTAGAGGTCTGTTAGAGGTCTGTTAGAGGTCTGTCTGTTAGAGTTCAAGTTCTTAATAGTTGTCATACAGAAGTACAGAATACTTTCATACAAAATGCTTCTTACTGTTACGCTCCAGAGACTGTGCTAGACAAGATAGTATCAAATAACATAATAACATAATATAGCATGAATTTAGAAGAAGAAAATGAGGTCACAGTGTTTGGTATAGACATATGTACAATGTTCTGAGTTACCATATAATATACAATACACAATACTATGCAGTGTACTAATGTACAGTACTATCTAGTGCAAAGCAGAAATGGGATGAGGTACAATTTTAGGTACAATTTACAGTAAGGTGTACGAGTTGTAGTGCAATCCTTCATCCATAAATATAAAGTGTGGGGAGTGGGTGCTACAGTGTGTTTGTTTAAAGTGGGTGTGTGCTATAAGTGTGTGGAGTGGGTGCTACAGTGTGTTTGTTTAAAGTGAGTGTGTGCGTGTGGATGTGTGTGCTATGTGCGTTTGGTGGTTGTTGTTGTGTAGTGTTCATTCATTGTTCGTTTAGCAGCCTGATGGCCTGGGGATAGAAGCTTCTTCTGAGTCTTTCTGTGCTCGCCTTGAGACTCCTGTATCGCTTGCCTGACCGCAGCAGTTCAAAGAGGCAGTTGTTCGGGTGACTGGAGTCTTTAATGATTCTCTTAGCCTTGCCCTTGCAACGCTTGTAGTAAATGTTCTGGAGGGTGGGGAGCCCCCCTCCAATTGTGCGTTCGGCTGAACGTGTCACTCTTTGTAGTCTGCTTTGGTCTTGTGCAGTGCTATTCCCAAACCAGGAGGTGATGTTGCCGGTCAAGATGCTCTCTATTGTACATGAGTAGAAGTTCTTAAGGATCTTCTGGCTGACTTGGAACTTCCTTAGGCGCCTGAGGAAGTAGAGGCGTTGTCATGCCTTCTTCACAACACTGTTAATGTGTGTGGTCCATGTCAAGTCCTCGGATATGTAGGCTCCGAGGTACTTAAAGCTGTTGACTCTCTCAACCGGTGCCCCGTCGATGCTGAGGGGGCTGTAGTCCTTGACCCCCGACCTCCTGAAGTCCACAATCATCTCCTTTGTTTTGCTGACGTTCAGGGAGAGGCTGTTTTCCTGGCACCATCCCGCCAGGACCTTGACCTCTTCCAGGTAGGCCCTCTCGTCGTTGGCAGAGATCAGGCCCACCACCACTGTGTCGTCAGCAAATTTGACGATTGTATTGCTACTCCGCTGAGCCACACAGTCGTGTGTGTACAGGGAGTAGAGGAGGGGACTCAGAACACAGCCCTGGGGGGCCCCTATGTTGAGGGTGATGGATGAGGAGGTGCAGTTGCCTGCTCTCACCACCTGGGGTCTGCCAGTCAGGAAGTCCAAGACCCACTGGCAGAGGTCATAGCCCAAGCCCAGGTCCCTGAGCTTGGCTATGAGTATGGAGGGGACTATGGTATTGAATGCCGAGCTGTAGTCGATGAATAGCATTCTCACATAGTTCCCCCTGCCTCTTGTCCAGGTGTGATGCTGCTGTGTGCAGCACATGGGATATGGCGTCCTCCGTGGACCTGTTGGGGCGGTATGCAAATTGCAGGGGGTCCATGTTGATGGGGAGGGAGGAGCAGATGTAGCCCTTTACTAGCTTCTCAAAGCACTTCATGGCTATGGAGGTGAGAGCTACAGGGCGGTAGTCGTTGAGGCAAGCAGGCTTGGATTTTTTGGGTACAGGGATAATAGTGGACTTCTTCAGGCAGGTGGGGATGACAGCCTGTTCTAAGGACAGGTTAAATATGTCAGTGAATACTGGGGCCAGTTGGTCGGCACAGACTTTTAGGACGCAGCCGGGGATGCCGTCTGGACCTGCTGCCTTCCTGATATTCACTTTTTTAAAGGTCCGCCTCACCTCATGCTCTGTTACCCTGAACACTGCGCCTCCATCAGCAGCCGACGCCCCCCCCCCCCCATTGCCGAGGCTTGTGAGCTGGTGTTGTTATTACCAGCATCAAACCTCGCATAGAAGGTATTGAGGTCATTTGCTAAGGAGATGTCACTGTTCAGTTTGAGGGAGGCGCCTTTGTAGTCTGTCATCGTTTTGAGCCCCTGCCACATAGCTCTAGAGTCAGCTTGTTCAAACTGGAGTTCAATTTTATCCCTGTAGCGTCGTTTGGCCTCTGACACTGTCCTCCTTACGTTGTATCGCGCCACCTTGTGGTCATTCATGTTGCCTGCCTCTAGGCCGTCGTTGTATGCTTTGGTGCGCTCTCTCAGAGCTTCACGGACGGATTTGTCTACCCAGGGTTTTTGATTTGGGTAAACTTTCATTTTGGTAGTGGGGATTGTTTCTTTCACCCTAGTACAAACATAGTCCAGCACTGTCTCCGTGTAGACATTAATGTTATCTGTGTCGCGGAACACATTCCAGTCTGTGTGGTGAAACACTGACCGGATCGTCTCCTCTGACGTCACATCCCATTTCTGCACCTCTCGCGAGACTACGGGAGTACTTTTAATTCTCTGTCTGTACTTTGGTGAAAGAAAGATGGATGCGTGATCTGACTTACCAAAGCCACTATCAGAATGAGCCTTGTAGCCACCTTTAAATTGCGTGTAACAGTGATCTAGGATGTTACCGCCTCTGGTGTTGCAAGTCACATGCTGATAGAAGTCAGGCAATACCTTTCTCAGATTGGCGCTATTGAAATCTCCCAGAACTAAAATGGCGGCGTTAACATTCGCCACTTGGATTCTATTTACCTCGTCGTGTAGTCTGGAGAGCGCAACCTTGTTGCTGGCTTGCGGTGGAATATACACTCCGACCAGGACGATCGCCGTTAACTCCCTCGGGAGGAAAAAAGGACGACACTTGATGGTTATATATTCCAGTTCTGGGGAGCAGTGGTTGGATAATTCCTTCACGTTCGTTGGATCGCTCCAATTTTTGTTAAACATGAAGGCAATACCTCCTCCACGTTGTTTACCGGACTCTGCTGATGTCCGATCCTTGCGATGGATAAAGAAGTGATCAGCCGGTTGAATTGCGTGGTCTGGGACGTCCGGCGTCAACCACGTCTCGGTGAAGCAGAGGACGTTGCAGTCCCTAACGTCTCTTTGATATTGAATCCTTGCTCGGATGTCATCCAGTTTATTGTCAATTGATTGTACATTGGCTAGCAATATACTGGGCAGTGGTGTACGGTGGCGTCTGGATCTCAGCCTGTTACGGATCCCAGCCCTCTTCCCTCGCCGTCTGGTTCCTCTGTTCCTGGGGTCTAGGAACAAAGGATCTGGTCCTGATCTCCGGAGAATTTCTTCAGGCCATTGATGCGGTTCGGAAAGCTGATCCAGTGAGTAATCCAGTTGGTAAGTTTCCCGTAATCCAATGTCTATGAGTGACTGACGGTCATATACATTAAATGCACCAACAGTTGGTACGAACAAAACTCTAAAAACTATAAATATTAACAAAAGTAAACACAGTCTCGACGGAGCGAACAGAGAGGCAGCCGGTCGGAGCAGCGCCATCATAATACACTACTGATACAGGTCTGTTAGAGGTCTGTTAGAGGTCTGTCTGTTAGAGGTCTGTCAGAGGTCTGTTAGAGGTCTGTCTGTTAGAGGTCTGTTAGAGGTCTGTCTGTTAGAGGTCTGTTAGAGGTCTGTTAGAGGTCTGTCTGTTAGAGGTCTGTTAGAGGTCTGTCTGTTAGAGGTCTGTCAGAGGTCTGTTAGAGGTCTGTCTGTTAGAGGTCTGTCAGAGGTCTGTTAGAGGTCTGTCTGTTAGATGTCTGTCAGAGGTCTGTTAGAGGTCTGTCTGTTAGAGGTCTGTTAGAGGTCTGTTAGAGGTCTGTCTGTTAGAGGTCTGTTAGAGGTCTGTCTGTTAGAGGTCTGTTAGAGGTCTGTCTGTTAGAGGTCTGTTAGAGGTCTGTCTGTTAGAGGTCTGTTAGTGGTCTGTTAGAGGTCTGTCTGTCAGAGGTCTGTTAGAGGTCTGTCTGTTAGAGGTCTGTTAGAGGTCTGTTAGAGGTCTGTCTGTTAGAGGTCTGTTAGAGGTCTGTCTGTTAGAGGTCTGTTGAAGCTGGAGGCCTCATGGTGACGGCTGGAAGCTGGAGGCCTCATGGTGACGGCTGGAAGCTGAAGGTCTCATGGTGACGCTGGAAGCTGGAGGTCTCATGGTGATGGCTGGAAGCTGGAGGTCTCATGGTGACGGCTGGAAGCTGCAGGTCTCATGGTGACGCTGGAAGCTGGAGGCCTCATGGTGACGCTGGAGGCTGAAGAGGGGGGGGCATCATGGTTACGGGGGGTGGGGGGGGGCGTCATGGGGGGGCGGGGGCAGTCGTTGTGTAAAAGGAGTGTCTCTACAGCATTCTCGCTTTCAATTAAAGCAGCTAATGTGAATTAAGTGAGAGACTGAGAGACCGGTGGTGGATTGGCTGAATAATGTATCAGCTCTAATGATCCTGCTGGAATTAAACATTAAGTCGTATTATGCATGTAAATTACAGCCGTTCAAAGGGGGCTTTTTCACTCAAAGTGACTTTGAGTTGTCAGGGGTGTGGATGGGGGGGCTCATTATTAGCCTAGAAACATAGTTTGGAGTAAGAATAAAAGACTGTCTATCTCTGTCTGTGTGTGTGTGTGTGTGTGTGTGTGTGTGTGTGTGTGTGTGTGTGTGTGTGTGTGTGTGTGTGTGTGTGTGTGTGTGTGTGTGTGTGTGTGTGTGTGTGTGTGTGTGTGTGTGTGTGTGTGTGTGTGTGTGTGTGTGTGTTCGAGAGGTACTGAGGCTGGATGGTGAGGTACTGAGGCTGGATGGTGAGGTACTGAGGCTGGATGGTGAGGTACTGAGGCTGGATGGTGAGGTACTGAGGCTGGATGGTGAGGTACTGAGGCTGGATGGTGAGGTGAGGGGAAACATGGTTTGCCACCAGAGCGAATACAAATATACAAACAATAACACATACAGTACAAGTTACAGTAAACACAGAAAAGAGAAGAGAGCCTCTCGACACAGAGCTAGCGGTGTTCGTTAAAGAATTTAACCGCAGCAGGAACCAAGGACCTTCTCAGTCGCTCAGTAGAGCATCGAGGCATTGAGGCATCAAAAACGTATCGCTTAGAGCTTCGCAGAGCATCAAATATATTGTACAGAGGGTGGCCTTCAAAGGATAGAATGGTGTTCAATTTAGTCCTAGCTCGCTTGGCAATAATGATCTCCAAGGAATCAGGAGGGAGGCCAATCACTGAGCCAGCCTTTTTAATGATTTTATTTATATGGCTTCTGTCAGTAACCGTGATGCTGCCCCCCCCCCCCCCGCCAACATAAAAGAGGACACTAGCAAGGATACCCTCGTAGAACACATGAAGAAGTGACCTGCTGATATCAAAGGATCTAAGCTTCCTCAAATGAAAAAGCAGAGACTGGGCTTTTTTGAACACAGCATCTGCTTCCAGTCCAGCGTGCTGTCCAGGTGGACACCAAGATACCTATAGAACTGGACTATCTCCACCTCCTGCCCCCTAATGATGACAGGAGAGACATTCACTGTCTTCCTACTGAAGTCATTAACTCTTTGGTCTTTTTGATATTAAGTTGCAAAAAATTGGCATCACATCAGTGGACAAAAGAGTCAATCTTCTTTTTATAGGCCCGGCCATCGCCTTTGTTGATGAGACCGATCAGAGCCGTATAATCTGAGAGTTTCTGCACGTGTCTGCAGGCCGCAGTATAGAGAACAAAGAGGAAGGGCTCCAACACTGTTCCCTGAGGCGCTCCAGTTTCTGTCTGGAGGCCTCTGGTAGGAGTTGCAGTTACCTCCAAATAACCTTTCGCTCAATGCCAGATATGGAAATGAAATGAATAAATATTATGATTATTGTATAATTTTTTTTTAAAAACATGATCTTTTGTGTCCTTTGTCCTCAAGAGTGCCCCCCCCCCTAAACAAAGGGCTATATGACAGAGTGGGGGAGGTGGGGGAGAGAGAGAGAGAGAGAGGACATTCCATCTGTCTAAATTCTAATGAGACTCCACAGGCTGCGGACGCTGCCTTCAGAACTCAGGAGGTGAAGCTCAGCTCCTGTTTACACCACGCACTGGGAAGATGCCAAGAGGGGGGGGGGGGGGGGTGGAAGGGCGGGCCGGGGGAGGGCAGGAGGGAGGGTGGCAGGGGGGAGGGCGAGAACAGAGAGAAAAGAGAGAGAGAAACCGTATAATACATAAATACAGAGATAAAAAAGGATATTATAGAAGCCCACAGGATGCATGGCTCTGACACCGGCTGGGTCGTTGTTCTACGGAGACAAATCAAGGGGAAAGTCGCCCAACAGATGCCTCGCTCACGTGACCCGCCCGTCATGCCAACAGAGGGTCAGAGGTCAATCGGACAACGCCGTTCCGGGCACAGATGCCGCCTGTCGAGAATTTTATTTACAAAAGTGGGCAGATGTGCGCCGCTTGAAGCGCTAGCAAACAGACTCCTTTGGTTTTAATCTGCAGCGTGAGCCGGTGACTCGTGGTGTCGTGCAGCGCGACCCGCCACCTGTTCTGGGTGAACATATAGAACAGAAAACAGTATTGCCATTCTAATATATATATATATATTTGTGTTTCTTCCACGTTTGAAGACCACTGGGATGACCTCTGATGTCCTATCACTTCCTCTGACCACAGAAACCTTTTCTTCACCAAGTCAGATTGACTTAAGATATTGTTTTATTGGGCGGCCGCGTAGCGCAGCGGACTAAGCGTCTGTCTACCACCACAGAGACAGTGGGATCGAATCCAGCTGTGGTGCTTCCGGGTTGGCCGACCGTCCATCCTAACACAATTGGCAGTGTTAGCGGGTGGGAGACCCGGCGAGGGTGGGTCCTGGTCGTTGTAAACAGCGACTCCTACAGTTCGGTCGGGGCGCCTGGACAGCGAGGGAAGGATCTAAGACAGGTAGTGTGACCTTCAACACGTTACACTCCCCCAGTGAGAGTCCGCGCTGCCAGGTGAAAAGAAGCGGTGGGCTGGCTACACATGTGTCGGAGGAAGCATGTGATAGTCTCCGCCCTCCCAGACCGACGGTAGGGGGTAGAGTGCCCAACGACCAGGAAGGGGAGTAGGAATTGGCCTAACAACTAACATTGGGATGGGGGAGAACAACGGAAAAAAAGAAGGGGGAAAAAGATAATACAAAAAAAAAATTGTTTTATTGATCCCCTTATTGTTTTATTGATCCCCTTATTGTTTTATTGATTCCCTTATTGCTTTATTGATCCCCTTATTGCTTTATTGATCCCCTTATTGCTTTATTGATCCCAGTATTGCTTTATTGATCCCCTTATTGCTTTATTGATCCCTGTATAGCTTTATTGATCCCCTTATTGCTTTATTGATCCATGTATAGCTTTATTGATCCCCTTATTGCTTTATTGATTCCCTTATTGCTTTATTGATCCCCTTATTGCTTTATTGATCCCCTTATTGCTTTATTGATCCCAGTATTGCTTTATTGATCCCCTTATTGCTTTATTGATCCCTGTATAGCTTTATTGATCCCCTTATTGCTTTATTGATCCCCTTATTGCTTTATTGATCCCTGTATAGCTTTATTGATCCCTGTATAGCTTTATTGATCCCCTTATTGCTTTATTGATCCCCTTGGGGAACTCCGGGTGTCCTAGCAGCATGGGGTTGGGGGGGGGGGGGGTGGGTAAGTAGAGGTATGGGCAGGGTAAGAGTAGAAAGACATAAATATAGGCAATAAAATAATAATAAAATAACAATAAAATATGAGAAAAATAAACCTTGTAAACAAAGTTGCAGATGAGGGTGTGTATGCCCCATCGGTTTTATTATACGTTACAATAAATATAGGCAATACAGAATTGTAATCTGCATAATAATACTATGAGTGTTGGGGTGCCAGGGTGTTCTCTGTGTTCCAACACTAATGTACCCTCTCTGTTCTCTGTGTTCCAACACTAATGTACCCTCTCTGTTCTCTGTGTTCCAACACTAATGTACCCTCTCTGTTCTCTGTGTTCCAACACTAATCTACCCTCTCTGTTCTCTGTGTTCCAACACTAATCTACCCTCTCTGTTCTCTGTGTTCCAACACTAATCTACCCTCTCTGTTCTCTGTGTTCCAACACTAATCTACCCTCTCTGTTCTCTGTGTTCCAACACTAATCTACCCTCTCTGTTCTCTGTGTTCCAACACTAATCTACCCTCTCTGTTCTCTGTGTTCCAACACTAATCTACCATCTCTGTTCTCTGTGTTCCAACACTAATGTACCCTCTCTGTTCTCTGTGTTCCAACACTAATCTACCCTCTCTGTTCTCTGTGTTCCAACACTAATCTACCCTCTCTGTTCTCTGTGTTCCAACACTAATATACCCTCTCTGTTCTCTGTGTTCCAACACTAATCTACCCTCTCTGTTCTCTGTGTTCCAACACTAATCTACCCTCTCTGTTCTCTGTGTTCCAACACTAATCTACCCTCTCTGTTCTCTGTGTTCCAACACTAATCTACCCTCTCTGTTCTCTGTGTTCCAACACTAATCTACCCTCTCTGTTCTCTGTGTTCCAACACTAATCTACCCTCTCTGTTCTCTGTGTTCCAACACTAATCTACCCTCTCTGTTCTCTGTGTTCCAACACTAATCTACCCTCTCTGTTCTCTGTGTTCCAACACTAATCTACCCTCTCTGTTCTCTGTGTTCCAACTCTAATCTACCCTCTCTGTTCTCTGTGTTACAACACTAATCTACCCTCTCTGTTCTGTGTGTTCCAACACTAATCTACCCTCTCTGTTCTCTGTGTTCCAACACTAATCTACCCTCTCTGTTATCTGTGTTCCAACACGAATGTACCCTCTCTGTTCTCTGTGTTCCAACACTAATCTACCCTCTCTGTTCTCTGTGTTCCAACACTAATCTACCCTCTCTGTTCTCTGTGTTCCAACACTAATCTACCCTCTCTGTTCTCTGTGTTCCAACACTAATCTACCCTCTCTGTTCTCTGTGTTCCAACACTAATGTACCCTCTCTGTTCTCTGTGTTCCAACACTAATCTACCCTCTCTGTTCTCTGTGTTCCAACACTAATCTACCCTCTCTGTTATCTGTGTTCCAACACTAATCTACCCTCTCTGTTCTCTGTGTTCCAACACTTATCTACCCTCTCTGTTCTCTGTGTTCCAACACTAATCTACCCTCTCTGTTCTCTGTGTTCCAACACTAATCTACCCTCTCTGTTCTCTGTGTTCCAACACTAATCTGCCCTCTCTGTTCTCTGTGTTCCAACACTAATCTACCCTCTCTGTTCTCTCTGCTCTCAACCTCCTGGTTGTGTTAGTTGTGGTGATGCCCTCTGGCTCCTGGATCATCACACATCAGGAGTCATTACAGGACGTCAGGGCAGGTGTGCTTCTGTCACGGCTGACAGGAGCTTCAGTAAACACAGTCTCTAAGGACAGTGGCGGCCACTGACCAAATATTTTGGTGAAGAAAAACGTATATTTTTAAAACATCCCCCACTGTGTGTGTCAGTGGTCAGTGGACACAGATGAAAACATATTCGGTGATGTCGCACCTGACCAGACACAGATGAAAACATATTACCGTTAGGTGACGGTGCACCTGACCAGACACAGATGAAAACATATTACCGTTAGGTGACGGCGCACCTGACCAGACACAGTTGAAAACATATTACCGTTAGGTGACGGTGCACCTGACCAGACACAGATGAAAACATATTACCGTTAGGTGACGGTGCACCTGACCAGACACAGATGAAAACATATTACCGTTAGGTGACGGTGCACCTGACCAGACACAGATGAAAACATATTACCGTTAGGTGACGGCGCACCTGACCAGACACAGTTGAAAACATATTACCGTTAGGTGACGGTGCACCTGACCAGACACAGATGAAAACATATTACCGTTAGGTGACGGTGCACCTGACCAGACACAGATGAAAACATATTACCGTTAGGTGACGGTGCACCTGACCAGACACAGATGAAAACATATTACCGTTAGGTGACGGTGCACCTGACCAGACACAGTTGAAAACATATTACCGTTAGGTGACGGTGCACCTGACCAGACACAGATGAAAACATATTACCGTTAGGTGACGGTGCACCTGACCAGACACAGATGAAAACATATTACCGTTAGGTGACGGTGCACCTGACCAGACACAGATGAAAACATATTACCGTTAGGTGACGGTGCACCTGACCAGACACAGTTGAAAACATATTACCGTTAGGTGACGGTGCACCTGACCAGACACAGTTGAAAACATATTACCGTTAGGTGACGGTGCACCTGACCAGACACAGATGAAAACATATTACCGTTAGGTGACGGTGCACCTGACCAGACACAGATGAAAACATATTACCGTTAGGTGACGGTGCACCTGACCAGACACAGATGAAAACATATTACCGTTAGGTGACGGTGCACCTGACCAGACACAGATGAAAACATATTACCGTTAGGTGACGGTGCACCTGACCAGACACAGATGAAAACATATTACCGTTAGGTGACGGTGCACCTGACCAGACACAGATGAAAACATATTAGGTGACGCAGTGGTGGCTGGTAACTTAAAAAACTGCGAAAGACAGGACAGGAGCGTGCTACATACTGTAGCTGTCAACATTGGGATTTGAAAATAAGGGAGATTTCCCAGCTAAATTTCCCGGCACCCCGTCTCACGTTGTGTTCAAACGCCCCTTACAGCACATATAGGCAAGGGTACATATCCTAAATCTCCACTAGGCAACCACTTTTTTTTTTTTTATATAATATCAAACAGAAGACTGAGTCTGTGCTAACCAAATACGGAAGCCATGGTCACTCCATTTTTGGGGAAAACAATATCTTTGACCTGTATACGTTTTTTACTCTATTTAGAGTTAATTTAACTCTTACACAAGAGCAAGAGTCAATTTAACGCAAATTCTGAGTTGGGAACAAATACACTCGGGAATAGTGTTAATTTGACACTGCAAGATGTACTGTGTAGCACACTCTCAGGGGCTCGTACAGAAACAAGCATTTCATCATAAAATATTCTGTATTAGTATTATATAATCTAAATGCTCTCTGTGGATGTGTCGAGAACGTACGTGTGTGTGTGTAGGGGGGGGGGGGGGGTCACAAAACAAAATGGGGGGAGGGAGAAGTGGTTTCCTGCTGAAGCTGGCTGTAATACGTCTCCCGTTCCGCTCGGGAGACGTTGAAACGGACCACCTGGCGACGGCCGCTTCCAGTCTGCCTGTCTGTCTGTCTGTCTGTCTGTCTGTCTGTCTGTCTGTCTGTCTGTCTGTCTGTCTGTCTGTCTGTCTGTCTGTCTGTCTGTCTGTCTGTCTGTCTGTCTGTCTGTCTGTCTGTCTGTCTGTCTGTCTGTCTGTCTGTCTGTCTGTCTGTCTGTCTGTCTGTCTGTCTGTCTGTCTGTCTGTCTGTCTGTCTGTCTGTCTGTCTGTCTGTCTGTCTGTCTGTCTGTCTGTCTGTCTGTCTGTGAAGCTCGACCCGTAATAATAACCACAGCCCCCCCCCCCCCCCCCCCCCCCCCCCCGCTCGCTGTGCAAAGCCAGGCCGTGGATGATGTTGTTTCCCCGTTGGACTTAGGAGCGCCGAGCACAGCGGTCGGAGTGTCTGGATAATAGTATATATAGTCTGGTTATAGTCTTTTCTTATAGCTCCGTCTGTAATTAAACCACGTCCGCAATAATTTTCTTCTCATTTACATCAAATGTGCTTCCATTTAACTGCCGTCTAATTCTTAGCAGCAGCTTTGAGATGAGATGAGAGTTTCCATTGTCAATCCCCTCGGGCACATGCGGGTGTCATGGCAGCATGGGGGGGGGGGGGGGGGGGGGGGGGTGGTACAGGTAAAATAGAATGTGATCTGAATTTTTTCATTTCAACCTTTATTTTATTTAAAATCGTAAGCATCTGAGGTTTCCCTCATTTACAGAAACGACGATTGTACAGTACATAATAAAAACAGTATTCACAGAAATTTAAACACCAGAGTAAAACAAATTAAAAACGTTTAAAAATCATTTTAAAATATCAACTAAAACAGTTACAGGTAGTCACACAATGGTCTGAAATCATACATTTAAACATTCCAAGGGAAGGGAGAACCTCCCATTTCAGAGAGAGTTGAAGGACATTCCATGAGTTAGAGGCATCAAAGGAAAAGGCTGACTTCCCTCGATCAGAACAAATCTGAGGAACCCTAAGAACCATCCAGTCATTCGATCGAGTTGAATAGGTTCCAATATTCCAATTTAACAGTGAGGAGATATAAACAGGTTGTTTACCAATAAAGGCTTTAAAAATAAATAAATACCAGTGTGAATAAAAAAGTATGAGAAAGCAAACAGTGTAAACAATGTAATGAACTAGTAGTAAACAGTGTAAACAATATAATGAACTAAAAGTAAACAGTGTAAACAACTGTGGCAACCCCAAGCCACCCCTGGGCTTGGTGATTGATGGGCGCTATGTGGCGACCCAATGGCTGGGCGCTGCCCATGTTTGGGCGTCCGCTTCCGGACGCACCTGTCACTAAATACCCATCAGAGTGATTACCTGATTAGCGAATCACGGCACGGTGCGCCTGTTGGAGAGGGGGGACTTAATGGAGCCGAGGAGCCTCCTCTCAGTCCCCCGTAGCAGCGCAAGGCAAAAGGCCACAGAGCGGAGACGCCGCCCGGCCGACAGCAAACCGTTATTATTTGACTAAGAAAATAAAGAGTATGATTTTGGGAACTGCAACCTGTCTGTGTGTTGTTTATTCTGCCACCCCTACACCTGGAATTGCCACAGTGGTGGAGAATGCGGGCATAGTCTACTGGCAATCAGGGGTGCAGAATAAACAACAATAGACTTTATCAGAATAGAATAAAAGAAATTAAAAAAAATATATATATATATATATATAAATTTAATAACGGAAAAAGCATGGACGCGCTGGTGCAGCAGCTTGTACAGGCGAGCATGGAACAACAGACCCGGCACGAAGAGGCCCTGCAAGAACAGAGGAAACAGACAGGGATGATCCACGCGGAGCTCCAGCGGATGGCCGCTCGCCGGCAGGAGGAAGGGGCCGCCGGGACGCGGCCTAACCCCGGGCGCTTCATCCCCAAGCTGACGGAGCAGGAGGATATAGAAGCCTATCTCCTGGCGTTTGAGCGCACCGCCGGCCGGGAGGGCTGGCCCGAAGACGACTGGGGGGGACTGCTGGCCCCCTTCCTGTCGGGTAATGCACAAAAGGCCTACCAGGACCTGCCACCGGAGCAAGCCGGGAACTACACTCGGCTAAAGCAGGAAATTCTGTCCCGGTACGGCCATAGTCTGCAGTCCCGCGCGCAGCGGTTCCATGACTGGGTGTATGACGCACAGGCCTCCCCGCGCTCCCAGATGCACGACCTGGTCCGCACAAGCCGAGCCTGGCTAATGACTGACCCCGGAGGGCCCACGGTTTTGGAACGGATTGTTATGGACCGCTTTGTCAGAGCCCTCCCCTATGACTCGAAGAAGCAGGCGAGTCAAGCGGACCCCCGCTCCGTGGAGCAGCTGGTGAATATTGTGGAGGCCCACCAGGTAACGCGGGAGTTACTCAAAGGGGGGCGAGGGGAAAAGCCAGAGCGGCCGAGAACAAGGAGGGGTCCCGACGAGCCCAGCCCAAGGGGCCGGGTAGGGAACGCAGGTGAGCCCGAACTACCCCGAAGAAGACCGCTGTTCGACCAGGACCAAAGACGCTGCTACGACTGCGGCGAGCCCGGGCATCTCTCGTGGAACTGCCCAGGCCGGGATGTGTCCATGCCATCGGCGGCAGCTTCAGACCCCCGCGGAAAGACGTGCAACTATGGCGCAGCCTGTTGGGCCCATAAGGAAACATCGGCGCAACTTTTACCCGTGCGCGTCACCGACAAAGATGCCGTAGCGCTTCTGGACTCGGGTAGTGCCATAACGCTGGTTCAGCCCCATTTGGCACACTGCGACGCAGAGGCTCCGCAAGTGTCAGTGTCCTGTGTGCACGGGGACACAAAGTTGTATCCTACAGCGCCGATCACCCTGACAACCACCAAGGGGGTCTGCTCGATGACAGCCGGCGTCATACCTAACCTGCCGGTAGCGCTGCTGATTGGTCGAGACTGCCCCCTGTATCGCCAGCTGTGCTCAGCCGTCATCTCCCCGCGCACCCCACCCTCTACGGGCAAACCGAGGAAGAAGAAAGGGTTACGTCAGCCAAAGGTGTGTGCTCTGAACGTAACGGGGAGTGAGACTGAGACGGCCTCAGATGTAGGTGACGACGCGCCGGAACCCCGGAATATACCGGGGAGTGAGACAGAGACGGCATCAGGTGTGGGTGACGACGCGCCAGCGCCCCAAGCGGGCCCCGAGACGGATAACAGTGACGAGGACCCCTTTGCGGAGTTCCCCCAGGCGGACGAGGTGGGGAGGGACCTGGCGGGTCAGTTCGGAACGGCCCAGCTGGAAGACCCAAACCTAACGCAGGCCCGGGCGAATATCAAGACCATAGATGGAAATCCCGTGGAGGGGGTGAGTAACCTGCCATATCCTCACTTTGCAATAAAAAGACAATTGCTGTACCAAGTTGTAAAAAAGAATGATGAGGTTAGGGATCTATTGCTGGTACCGAAGTTCTTTATTCCCACTGTACTCCAGCTGGCGCATTCACATATCCTCGGAGCGCACCTGGGCGTGGACAAAACCATGGAGCGCATAAGGGCGCGTTTCCATTGGCCGGGCATGAAGAGAGCGGTAGAGGACTATTGCCGGAGCTGCCCAGAGTGTCAACGCGCAGCACCAAAGGTACAATATAAAAGTCCTCTGATCCCGCTGCCCATCATTGAGACCCCATTCTCAAGAATTGCCCTCGACGTAGTGGGCCCTCTAGTTAAATCGTCCCGAGGCCACCAGTATATACTGGTAATCATAGATTATGCTACCCGTTACCCCGAAGCCATCCCGTTACGCACGGTGACGGCCAAAATTGTGGCACGGGAGCTCTTTCATTTGTTTAGTCGGTGGGAATTGCCGACTCTATTCTCACGGATCAGGGCTCGTGCTTTATGTCGCGGGTCATGAAAGAAATGTGCAAACTAATGAAAGTGGAACAGCTACGAACCTCCATATACCATCCACAGACGGATGGAGTGTGCGAGCGCTTTAACAAGACCCTGAAAAGCATGCTAAGGAAGGTGATGGAGAAGGATGGGAAGAATTGGGATCAGTTGTTGCCCTTTCTGATGTTCTCTGTGCGTGAGGTCCCACAGGCCTCCACTGGCTTCTCGCCATTTGAGCTGCTCTACACCCGCAAGCCGCGGGGTCTCCTGGACATCGCAAAGGAGATTTGGGAGGAACAGCCGTCGCCCCACCGGTCTCTCATAGAGCATGTGCAGGTAATGAGAGACAGGATGAAGGCGCTCTGGCCAGTGGTGAGAGAACACATGCAACAGGCCCAAGACGCACAGAAGCGCATTTATGACCGGGGCGCACAGCCACGGGAGTTTAATGTGGGGGACCGAGTCCTAGTACTGGTACCGACAGCAGAGTGCAAATTCCTAGCCAAATGGCAGGGACCCTACGACATAATCGAGAAAGTGGGTCCCGTCAACTACAAGGTCCACCAGCCCGACCGTAGGAAGCATCGACAGTTATACCATGTTAACCTGTTGAAGAAATGGCATGCCCGGGATGTGTTGCTCTCGCCCCCCCCTCTTCCCCCTTTTGCGCAGCAGGTGGCAGAGGCGGCCGATGTTCCCATCGGGGAACAGTTGTCCCCGACCCAACGGCAGGAGCTTCGGGAGCTGGTCCAACAGAACCGGGACGTGTTCTCGGCCACGCCGGGCCGCACCACATTGGCCCAGCACCACATCATTACCAGCCCGGGAGACAAGGTAAAGCTGAAGCCCTATCGTATCCCAGAGGCAAAAAGAGAGGCAGTCAGAAGAGAAGTGCGGGTCATGCTGGAGATGGGAGTAATTGAGGAGTCTCATAGCGGGTGGTCCAGTCCTATTGTTTTAGTGCCAAAACCCGACTCAACAACCAGGTTCTGTAATGATTTCAGGAAGCTTAATGAAATTTCAAAGTTTGACGCCTATCCCATGCCTAGAGTGGATGAGCTCATTGACAGACTGGGCCTGGCCAGATTTATCACGACACTAGACCTAACGAAGGGTTATTGGCAAGTCCCTCTGGCCCCCGCCTCAAGGGAGAAGACGGCTTTCTCCACCCCAGATGGGCTGTTCCATTATAAAGTTCTCCCGTTTGGCCTGCATGGGGCGCCATCTACCTTTCAGAGGCTGATGGACAGAGTACTACGGCCCCATCGGGAGTATGCAGCCGCATATCTCGATGACATTATCATCCACTCGTCAGATTGGGACACCCACCTCCAAAAGGTGAGAGCGGTGTTGGGGGCCCTCCGGGAGGCGGGTCTCACCGCCAACCCAAAGAAATGCAGGCTGGGATTAGAAGAGGCAGAGTACCTGGGGTTCACAATAGGCCGGGGCAATGTGAAACCGCAGAAGAGGAAGATTGATGCAATAAGGGAGTGGCCTCGCCCTTTAACCAAGAAGCAGGTCAGGACATTTAATGGGCTAGCGAGCTATTATAGGAGGTTTATCCCTAACTTTGCTGCTCGCGCTGCTCCCCTCACAGATCTGACCCAGGCGCGGCGGCCGTTCATGGTGAAGTGGACACCGGAGGCGGAGGCGGCGTTCGAGGACCTCAAGACTGCCCTCTGTTCGGGACCGGTGCTGATCTCCCCGAACTTCGACAAGGAGATGACAGTACAAACAGACGCATCAGAGGTGGGACTGGGAGCGGTCCTCTCCCAGCAACTGGAGGGTGAGGAACATCCGATTTTATATGTGAGCAGGAAGCTGCTGCCACACGAGCGCAACTATTCTGCGGTGGAGCGCGAAGGTCTGGCAATTAAGTGGGCACTGGAGACGCTCCGCTATTATCTGCTGGGGAGGCGTTTCACGCTGGTGACGGATCACGCCCCCCTAGTCTGGATGGCCAAGACAAAGGGGACCAATGCCAGCGTGACTCGATGGTTTCTGGAGTTACAGTCATTTAACTTTTCTGTCATTCACAGGTCAGGGGTGGCGCATGGCAACGCAGACGCCCTCTCCAGGAAGGATGCCTGTTGGGCGTCGGACGCTCTTCCCCGATGGTCGGAGCTGGAGGGGGGGTACTGTGGCAACCCCAAGCCACCCCTGGGCTTGGTGATTGATGGGCGCTATGTGGCGACCCAATGGCTGGGCGCTGCCCATGTTTGGGCGTCCGCTTCCGGACGCACCTGTCACTAAATACCCATCAGAGTGATTACCTGATTAGCGAATCACGGCGCGGTGCGCCTGTTGGAGAGGGGGGACTTAATGGAGCCGAGGAGCCTCCTCTCAGTCCCCCGTAGCAGCGCAAGGCAAAAGGCCACAGAGCGGAGACGCCGCCCGGCCGACAGCAAACCGTTATTATTTGACTAAGAAAATAAAGAGTATGATTTTGGGAACTGCAACCTGTCTGTGTGTTGTTTATTCTGCCACCCCTACACCTGGAATTGCCACATGAACTAAAAGTAAACAGTGTAAACAATATAATGAACTAAAAGTAAACAGTGTAAACAATGTAATGAACTAAAAGTAAACAGTGTAAACAATGTAATGAACTAAAAGTAAACAGTGTAAACAATGTAATGAACTAAAAGTAAACAGTGTAAACAATGTAATGAACTAAAAGTAAACAGTGTAAACAATATAATGAACTAAAAGTAAACAGTGTAAACAATGTAATGAACTAAAAGTAAACAGTGTAAACAATGTAATGAACTAAAAGTAAACAGTGTAAACAATGTAATGAACTAAAAGTAAACAGTGTAAATAATGTAATGAACTAAAAGTAAACAGTGTAAACAATGTAATGAACTAAAAGTTAAAAGTGTAAACAAAGGTGCAGATGACGGTCGGTTATCTTAGATACAATAAATATAGGCAATAATGAATTTGAATCTGCATTATACTATGAGTGAGAGTAAACAGTAAACACAAGGTACCCTAACTGGCATGATATACGTCATATAGGTAGGTCCTCTCCTGTCAGGTAGGTTCTCTCCTGTCAGGTAGGTTCTCTCCTGTCAGGTAGGTTCTCTTCTGTCAGGTAGGTTCTCTCCTTCTGTCAGGTAGGTTCTCTCCTTCTGTCAGGTAGGTTCTCTCCTGTCAGGTAGGTTCTCTCCTTCTGTCAGGTAGGTTCTCTCCTGTCAGGTAGGTTCTCTCCTTCTGTCAGGTAGGTTCTCTCCTTCTGTCAGGTAGGTTCTCTCCTGTCAGGTAGGTTCTCTCCTTCTGTCAGGTAGGTTCTCTCCTGTCAGGTAGGTTCTCTCCTGTCAGGTAGGTTCTCTCCTTCTGTCAGGTAGTTTCTCTCCTGTCAGGTAGGTTCTTTCCTTCTGTCAGGTAGGTTCTCTCCTGTCAGGTAGGTTCTCTCCTTCTGTCAGGTAGGTTCTCTCCTGTCAGGTAGGTTCTCTTCTGTCAGGTAGGTTCTCTCCTTCTGTCAGGTAGGTTCTCTCCTGTCAGGTAGGTTCTCTCCTTCTGTCAGGTAGGTTATCTCCTGTCAGGTAGGTTCTCTCCTTCTGTCAGGTAGGTTCTCTTCTGTCAGGTAGGTTCTCTCCTGTCAGGTAGGTTATCTCCTGTCAGGCAGGTTCTCCCATGTCAGGTAGGTTCTCTTACGACTGGCCCATGTCTGGTGTGGAATCTGTCTGTGTTCCATCGACCCCCCCCCCCCTGCCCCCCCCCCCCCCCCCCCCCCCCAGATATGCTGCTCACCATACCTTCCAATGTGCTGCTCCCAGCAGTTGGAAGAAGATGCAAAATACTTTGAAAATGGACAAATTGATCCCCTCGCTAGTGACTCTAGCAGGTCCTCAAAGGAACACGCCAACATGATGGGAAATGCGCTGACCATCTTCTCCAGAGTCAGACGAGCCTCCAGCTTCCTCTCTGTGTTCAGTAGAAAAGCTACCCGACTACAAGCCAGCCCGGCGTAGCATAATAATGAATAGAAGCCGACACCGACCACTAGCCGAGCGTAAATCTCCGGGAGAGGTGTTCCTGGTCAACAGCTAGGCTAGCTGGTCCGTATCCACGTCCATTAATCTGCGCTAAGCTCGGCTACCTTGCAGCAGGACAGCTTTCTACTGAACACACAGAGAGGAAACTGGCATCTGTCTCCACGTCTGACTCCGGAGAAGACAGTAATCACATTTCCCACGATGCCGGTGTGTTCCTTCAGCACAGCGCTGAGTAGAGACGCTTCGCTCGGCTTGCTGCTGTTGGTGCAGTTTGCTACGTGCATCAATCTAACGAGGGAAGTGCGACCATCTGGGGCCTTTCAGACGGACCATATGGACACCGCTCACTGGATACGCTCATGAAATGGAATGAGCTCCTATATCTTGAGGGAGGGTTTATAATTTCCTCTCAGATTTAAAAGCTATTATGCTCGCAATTGGCCACTGATATTTTACAAACACACAATAGCAAGCATAGCAATTACCGCAGAGCGCAAAGAGCTTAATTGGCAATCCCTGTGTAAACATGCAGACTGGCATGATGTCCAGGCCATTACTGCTCTGCAAACACGGCCGGCGAGGAAGAGGAGCAGCAGTGAAGAGGTTTCAAGAGGGATGCTACACTGTATCCCCACAGTGCAACACACGTTACCAGCTAATGCTAATGGACATTAACTGTGAGATGACTTCAGACCAAGAATGCTAGAAGAAGTTGATCTGTATTTGTACATATTCACAATTGTGAATATGAGGGTGAGACACAGTAGAGTTACAGAGAATAATGAAAGGTAGAATTCATATTTCAGAGGTTTATTCAAAAGTGACAAACAGGAAACAGAATATGTTGCAACGGGCAGAATATACAGTAGAGTGGAGACGAGAAAACAAGCGACTTATATATTGTATATATATATATGAATTGAAGTCAATGAGGAAATGGAAACCTGGAGAGCTTTTATTTTGTACATAGTTTACCAAAATCGCTCCTAATCACTCATTTCTGAACGTATTTGTATGAAATGTGGACATGTACTACATAAGACTTCAGGCTATGGACCCATACTATCCAGCTCATACCAATTTATTTGGATATACAGTACTATTTGTGGATATTGCAACTACTACAGAAAAACTTGAGTAACAAGTATTTCTACAACTCAAGTTCAGACTCAAGTTACTCTATTTTATTAGCACTAAAAGTGATCTTTCTTTACTGTATCAGAAACTTCAGAATGTTATCTTTCAAAAGCGATGAGGCTTATGCACGTGCTAGAAGTATAAAGTATAGTATTTTGGTTTGCAAAAAAAATATGCAGTCCTCAAAAACTAAAACAAAAATGGCCACTTTTTGGGGCGCCTGTTAAGAGGCTAAGCTAAGAAAATGGTATCAGACCAAACAAGGACACAGTTTTGGGTTTTTTAGACTTAAAAGAGGGTCTAGAATTTCAGCAGGCTCTTCCGTCAATTGCAATCAGAACTGGGGGTACGTGACCCAAGAAGTGCCATGCACTGTGGAAACCTGCGACCCACTCCGAGTACAGAACACAGATCTGTTATTTGGACTCTGCATTGTTATGATGTGTCACCGGAGACACGTTCTCTGTTGAGAAGGTACACAGGGCAGTAGTGGCTCAGCAGGTAGAGCAGTCGTCTGGCAATCCGGAGGTTCCCGGTTCGATTCCCACTCCTCCCGGGCAGCGTGTCGATGTGTGCTTTAGCAAGACACTTAACCCCTAACTGCTCCCGATGAGCAGGTTGGCACCTTGCATGCTTGCTTGCCACCGTCGGTGTGTGAACGTGTGAGTGAGTGAGTGGGTAAAATGTGAGGAACAAATTATAAAGCGCTTTGGACAAAAGCTGTTATATAAAAAAGCAGCCATTTACCATTTAGTGCTTCAGTGATATCTGCTCCTCTTGGCAAAAGTGATCAGGTGCCAAGTGCCAACAGTGAAAAGTTAAAGGAAATGGTGATATATATTTTGAGCGCAGATGGGCGGCTGCCACGGTGCGTCGGTGCCCCTGATGGATCACACATCACAGGCTGGCCCGTTGGATCGTCCTGCAGGTGGGATGGAAAGGGGTCTCTTTTGGAGTGTTGTTCACGCCGGTCACAGGGAGCCTGTCAGGGCTGTGGGTGTCAGGGCTGTGGGTGTCAGGGCTGTGGGTGTCAGGGCTGTGGGTGTCAGGGCTGTCAGGGCTGTGGGTGTCAGGGCTGTCAGGGCTGTGGGTGTCAGGTCTGTGGGTGTCAGGTCTGTGGGTGTCAGGTCTGTGGGTGTCAGGTCTGTGGGTGTCAGAGCTGTGGGTGTCAGGGCTGTGGGTGTCAGGTCTGTGGGTGTCAGGTCTGTCAGGGCTGTGGGTGTCAGGGCTGTGGGTGTCAGGTCTGTGGGTGTCAGGTCTGTGGGTGTCAGGGCTGTGGGTGTCAGGTCTGTGGGTGTCAGGGCTGTGGGTGTCAGGTCTGTGGGTGTCAGGTCTGTGGGTGTCAGGTCTGTGGGTGTCAGGGCTGTGGGTGTCAGGGCTGTGGGTGTCAGGTCTGTGGGTGTCAGGTCTGTCAGGGCTGTGGGTGTCAGGTCTGTCAGGGCTGTGGGTGTCAGAGCTGTGGGTGTCAGGTCTGTCAGAGCTGTGGGTGTCAGGGCTGTGGGTGTCAGGTCTGTGGGTGTCAGGGCTGTGGGTGTCAGGTCTGTGGGTGTCAGGTCTGTGGGTGTCAGGTCTGTGGGTGTCAGGGCTGTGGGTGTCAGGTCTGTGGGTGTCAGGTCTGTGGGTGTCAGGTCTGTCAGGGCTGTGGGTGTCAGGGCTGTGGGTGTCAGGTCTGTGGGTGTCAGGGCTGTGGGTGTCAGGTCTGTGGGTGTCAGGGCTGTGGGTGTCAGGTCTGTGGGTGTCAGGTCTGTGGGTGTCAGGTCTGTGGGTGTCAGGGCTGTGGGTGTCAGGTCTGTGGGTGTCAGGGCTGTGGGTGTCAGGTCTGTGGGTGTCAGGTCTGTGGGTGTCAGGGCTGTGGGTGTCAGGGCTGTGGGTGTCAGGGCTGTGGGTGTCAGGGCTGTGGGTGTCAGGGCTGTGGGTGTCAGGTCTGTGGGTGTCAGGGCTGTGGGTGTCAGGTCTGTGGGTGTCAGGGCTGTGGGTGTCAGGGCTGTGGGTGTCAGGTCTGTGGGTGTCAGGTCTGTGGGTGTCAGGTCTGTGGGTGTCAGGGCTGTGGGTGTCAGGTCTGTGGGCGTCAGGTCTGTGGGTGTCAGGTCTGTGGGTGTCAGGTCTGTGGGTGTCAGGTCTGTCAGGGCTGTGGGTGTCAGGGCTATGGGTGTCAGGTCTGTGGGTGTCAGGGCTGTGGGTGTCAGGGCTGTCAGGGCTGTGGGTGTCAGGGCTGTCAGGGCTGTGGGTGTCAGGTCTGTGGGTGTCAGGGCTGTCAGGGCTGTGGGTGTCAGGGCTGTGGGTGTCAGGTCTGTGGGTGTCAGGTCTGTCAGGGCTGTGGGTGTCAGGTCTGTGGGTGTCAGGTCTGTCAGGGCTGTGGGTGTCAGGTCTGTAGATGTCGTAATGAATATTCTTCTACAGAACGAGCCGACATCCTGAGTTTGTTTACTGCTCCCCCTGCTGCTCAGTCGCAGGTACAGTGACACCTCTGCATTCGTCACGTTCTGTTCACGACTACGTTGATTCATTACATCTCCTCGTCTGTGATAATTAAGTGATCAAAAGTATCTCTGTTCTTTTACTATAAACACCTCACTTTAACACCTTTTCCAGTATTTCCAAAACTAAAATAATTAACATCTGTCTTTTACTGACTCTAACAAAAATAGCAGGTATCGACAGGTATACGTTTAACAAATTAACACTCATGTTCGTGCTATTGTTAGCGCTACACCCGTCATATCGTCCCCCTTTTTCTTAAAGAAAATAAATCTCTCAGTCCGTGGAATCCAGCATGGTTACCGTGGTTTCCGTGGTTTCCTCTGCCAGAGCGGGTAATCTGTTTGTCCTCTTCATCTGTCTGTCCTCTTCATCTCTCTGTCCTCCTCATCTCTCTCCTCTTCATCTCTCTGTCCTCCTCTTCATCTCTCTGTCCTCTTCATCTGTCTGTCCTCTTCATCTCTCTGTCCTCCTCATCTCTCTCTCCTCTTCATCTGTCTGTCCTCTTCATCTCTCTGTCCTCCTCTTCATCTCTCTGTCCTCCTCATCTCTCTCCTCTTCATCTCTCTGTCCTCCTCTTCATCTCTCTGTCCTCTTCATCTATCTGTCCTCCTCGTCTCTCTGTGGTTTTAAAAATGACTATTTACTCAAGCCTAGTAACAGACACAATGTGTCTGACACTGGGAATACATTCCCTGAGGTCCATAGATGTCCCTAGATACCAAGAACATGCAAATTGTTCTTGTAGAAGTGGAGCAATCTTCCATTCACTTAGTTATGTACTTTTAGGCACATTTTCTCAAAATATGGCTCCGGGCTTGAGCAACATTTGATCAAACATGTATCAACATCTCAAATTTTTGTATCGGTAGCCTAACCCACACTTACAAACCTCATACATCTATACAGAACACACATGTACTTGTGTTACTACAAGTCCAAAGGCACTGGGGCGCGTGACACTAATGTGTCCCTAATGTGAGTGTGTGTGTCAGTGTCACGTGGCTCTGCAGTATCCACAGGTGTCTCTGGTGGGTTAGGGTTCGGGTTAGGGTTCGGGTTCGGGTTACCTGTGGATGTGGATGATGCGCACATGTGTGCGGTTTCACCTGAGCGGTCCTTCGTCACCGTGGTTTCCTCTGCCAGAGCGTGTAACGTCTTCAGTGTTCCTGCAGCTCCAGGGGCCTCAGTGTTCTTCTGGAGCGACCCGGTCTGGGACCTTGCTGATGGTGTTTGTGGGTGGTCTGGGCTGGGGCCTTGTTGGATGTGGGTGTTTTGTGGGTGGATGTGGCATGAATCAGCATATTTAATTTAATTTCAATCCTTTATTTAACCGGCACCGGTCCCGAAATGAGGGTTGTATAAAATGTGCGATTTAAATTTCGTATTCAAGTATTAACATCACTAACATGTCACAACAGCATGTAGAATGTATATTATCATCAATATGTTAGTTTAGCAATAGGTTAAAAGTGTCATTAGATAGATTTAACTTTTCGACTCTATTCCGAGAGGGCGACCATTTTGGGAATTGTAGTCTTTTTGCGGCCATTTGTAATAGACATCGCTAGCTTTCGATCAGTGTTGGAATTTTTCAAAACAACACTTCCTGGAAGATTCTATATGCTTCAAGGTTCAGAGTTCTGTATGAATTATTTCAATAACTGATATTAACCGGGATAATAAGCCACAAGAGGTAAAGTTTTTTGACAAATATTGAAAGGTTTTCAAGTTTCTCTTCCCTATTGTTAACATGTAGGGACAATTAGATCTGAAATTAGTTTCAAAACAGTTGCACTGTAGGGAAAATAAAAAAGTACAGTAAATTACAGTAGATTTCATTATCTGTTCTTATGCACGCCTGGTGATACTAAATCCAAATTGAACTCGGGCATTTGAAAGATAATATATGTATTAGGGCTCTCAGTTTATCGTGTTAATTAGATTAATTAATTACACAGATACCAAAAATATGCAAATGGACCTTGTAGAAGTGGAGCAATATTCCATTTACCTAGGTATATATTTTAGGCGGATTTTCAGAAAATAGGCTCCGGGTGGAAGAGGTTAAACCTCGAAAGGCAACTGAGGTTTCCCTCATTTACAGTCATGTTGACTGTACATACAGAAATGAGCAAAAAAACGCATATAAAATCACACCACTTATAAATTCATCGTTATGACAAATCTATTAAAACATGTACAACTTGATTGAAGGTTGGAGATCAAGGTTTGAGAGTTTGGGGTTCAATTTGTACAATTTATTATTATTGTTATTGTTATTGTTCTTAATATTACCGTTATTATTATTATTATTATTATTATTATTATTATTATTATTATTATTATTATTATTATTATTATTATTATTATTGTTGTTGTTATTATGGTTGTTATTGGTATTGATATTCATATTATTATTAACTCATTGACTGCCAGCTATTAGACAGGGCCTGTCATAGCAATGCCACACTTTAAAAGACAGGAATGCGTCACCTTGTTTGTAGAGCTATAACTATATTCTATAATAGCTTTGGATACAATACTATGGCCCATTTGACCTAGAAAGGGATTATTAACACATTCAGCGCCGGGCCTATATGACCAAATTAGGGCTAGCACGGCATCGCTTTAATCAATGGGAGGATGGGGATATTCGCGAGTGCTTAAACTATATCTTAAATTATGGCTATGGGTCTAATACACCCGCCGCTTATCAATGCCTTGCTTGCAGTCAACATGTATGAAACGGATTGTTTTTTCATCGGTACATTTCCGTTTTATACCGTTTTGAATACGAGTATAGTTTTGGAGATTTCTAGTAATTCCAGAGAAAGACGCGATAATAGCCCTTTAGTGGAATACACAAAACACGTTGTAATTTTTCGGCTGATTTATGAATCATTTTCAAATAAACGCTAGATTATCGATAGTATTATGTGTCCTTATGCACGATACAAAAGCGGGCTGAAAAATCGCTTATCCGTGCCTTGCTCAGCGCCAACGGCACGCACACACACACACACAGACTCATTGTGATCGCTATAAAAAAACATCTGATTAACCCAAGACTGGTAACATAGAGTCCTTACCTCACATCAGATGTTCTGCAAAAAGATTAATCCAATTCCTGATCGCCATTCCAAATATCAATCGTGTCCATTGATCCAACGTTATAGTCCAAAACACATAATCCACGCTGCTCCCAGTCCCCCCAGTCAACGTGGTACAACGATACTGCATGCCCGAGAAGCAAAACACGGACTGGACTTTTTTTTTTGATGCACATCCCCAGCCAATCCAATCCAATGATGTGCAATACCATCCGAGAGACGATAGGCGGCGGTATTTGCCCTTTTGCAAGCTCAGACCCATTCCCAACGATAACATCAGGTTGGATGGAAGAAAATGAATGGATATCGCTAATAAAAGAAATAACGATTAAAACCCGCATATTGTCATGATTGGCGCTCAAGCGTAGGCGCGTTAACCCGACTATACTCAGGGTCGGCGCTGAATGTGTTAAAAGGAGATGTATTTCTATTGTTGGGGTTAACTTGTGGAACAATGCTGATATACATTTCACAATAAGTAATTCGCTTCTGGTTTTGTATATGTTCGAGAGAATCAGGACGTTTGGTTTCAGCCTGTACCTTTCAGCCTGTACCTTTCAGCCTGTACCTTTCAGCCTGTACCTTTCAGCCTGTACCTTTCAGCCTGTACCTGTACTGTACGGAATCACAGACCGTTGCCAGTCTGGAACGATGCGTGTGATGACTGCTGACTGCAAGACAACTACTGCTACTACATTTTCTCATTTCATGTAAGATATTTTAATGCACAGCTCTTTGGATTTACAAGAACACTGTTTGCAGAAGAGAAATCCATGCGCCCCTGAATATATGACAGGTGTGTCGGGAAGTCGATACAGCTGGGGAACTGGAAGAACTATTGAAATATTCATTAAATCAATGTTTGTCTCCGGATTTCATCCATATTTCAGCAGGGAGGGAGACAGTGTGCAGGAGAACAGCCACTACACATCTGGTTACACAACCACTACACATCCGGTTACACAATCATGCATTGTTATGTGTTGTTGTTTCCAATGGACAGTACACATGATGCATGAGAGACAAGGGTGGGGGGGGTCTTCAGCCCGGTGGGGGGGGGGGTCTTCAGTCTGGTGGGGGTCAGTGGAGCTGTTTCTTTGACTCAGCGACTGGGCGAGCTGCCAAGAGCTGAGAGAAACCCTCTCTGGAGACTCTGCTCGCCTCTCTCCTCCACCTCAGACTGGAGGAACGCCAACTTCCTCCTCCTCATCTCTGTGATCTTCATCTCTCTGTCCTCCTCATCTCTGTCATCTTCATCTCTCTGTCCTCCTCATCTCTGTCATCTTCATCTGTCTGTCCTCCTCATCACTGTCATCTTCATCTCTCTGTCCTCCTCATCTCTGTCATCTTCATCTGTCTGTCCTCCTCATCTCTGTCATCTTCATCTGTCTGTCCTCCTCATCTCTCTCTTGTCTTCATTTGTCTGTCCTCCTCATCTCTGTCATCTTCATCTCTCTCTCCTCTTCATCTCTCTGTCCTCCTCATCTCTGTCATCTTCATCTCTCTGTCCTCCTCATCTCTGTCATCTTCATCTATCTGTCATCTTCATCTCTCTCTCCTCTTCATCTCTCTGTCCTCCTCATCTCTGTCCTCTTCATCTCTCTGTCCTCCTCGTCTCTCTGTGGTTGTAAATTACAATTTACTCAAGCATAGTAACAGACACAATGTGTCTGACACTGGGGATACATTCCCTGAGGTCCATAGATGTCCCTAGATACCAAGAACATGCAAATGGGTCTTGTAGAAGTGGAACAATCTTCCATTCACTTAGGTATGTACTTTTAGACACATTTTCTCAAAATATGGCTCCAGGCTTGAGCAACATTTTATCAAACATGTATCAGACATTTAAAAAACACCTTAAAAATCATATAAGAAATAATGGTACTGTCAGTTAAGTAAACATAGTGGATGTAAATGTCAATGGGTGATTGAGAAGATGGGTATGTGTGATTGGTGAACTTAGATTTTTAATATATTTGTATGTTGTATTGAGATGTATTGTTGTGCTTTAAGTGAACATATATGCCTTGAAACATGATTGAGTAGATGGGTATGTGTGATTGGTGAACCTATATATTATTATATAATATTTGTATGTGTTATTGAGGTGTATTGTATTGTTTTATTGTATTGTATTGATTGTATTGTATTGATTGTGTTGTATTGATTTTATTGTATTGATTTGTGTGGACCCCAGTAATAGTAGCCTATGCCTGTGGCAATGGCTAATGGGGATCCGAATAAACTGCACTGCACTTCGCGATCCCTTGCTGACCACTGTGAAGATCTTGGAGGATGTATCTTGTCCCATGCCACGGGGGGGATGACGATTCTTTGGCCTCTGAGCAGCAGATCTCTAGCCACAGTGGAGTTATTTATCTTTCAGGCCAGTATGGTCCCAGCTCTGGTGAGGGGGCGTGTTTCTCAGGCCACCCAGTCGCACAGTATTTGATCAGCTTTGCACAGATAGGGTTGGATTACTTTCATTATTGCTTCGGTGGCAGGAAGGCTTTGAATGACTGTGTCCACACACACTTTGACATCCGTCTGGTCTCTCTTCCTGTGTGAGTCTGTGCTTCACCGGGGCTCTTGATGGTGTGTCTGCTGTTATTAAGACTAGACGGTACCCCCGAAATCGCCTTTTTGCTTTATCTTTTTTTACGATATTGAGATTTTGTTATATTTTGCTTCCTAAACATGTTTTCCATGAAGCTAGTGACAATAAAACGTCAATAACACACATTTAGTTGTTTATTTTAATAAATGTTGTCTGATTGTGTCTATAGATCATAATTACAATACAGAACTGTGAGGTTGTTTTCTCAAAAACTAGATTTTACTTACACACAAAGTCTCGGAACTCCATTTCCCTAGTACCTACACACACCACACATTCCACATTTCTTCCTGTCCATATCCTGCTTCTAATTACAAAAGGGTTTGTTGATATATCATTCATAGCAGGGCTTATAGTACATTTTATATTTATATTATATATTTTTGTATGACGGTAGACAGTATTTCCTGATGTATGGGCGTATGCGGAGCTAATGATGCTAATGATGGAGCATCGTCGTCGGTTGTGTGATAGTAAAGGGTTAACCTTCTGTCATGTGGCAGTGAAAGGGTTAAAAAGGCGTGTGTGTACCTAGATACATGTGAACACTGTGCAGCACGTGACGGAGCCCCGAGAGTCTCATCCCGTTAACTCCCACAATTAACCAGAAACAGCTGATGCGTTGATTAAACAGCAGAGCATCTTGAAGAAGGCTCGTCGGCATCAAACCTACTAATAAACTTGACAATGAGCCACAGTGGCAGTAAACTCGTGAGTTGATGTCATAATCAATAAGCGGGAAAAGTGTCGTGATCTCAATTCCACGTCCTCATCAAAGCGTAGGCGTACATTCTCTCCAACGTCACTGAAGCACAGTCATTACGCACGGATAGAAATGTGCTTTAATTACAGCAATGGCGGTATTTCAACACGCTGCACGGCTCGGATGACTGAGGCAACAGTTCAGGAATGTAATCACTCTGTGTTGTTCAGGTTTATCTCTTGCTGTTTAAACGTCAGGGTTATAACAAGAGTCGTCTTAAAAGACACGCCGTGCTTCGCGTTGACGGTTCTGACGCGACGGCTGCGCCAGTAATTGGAAACCTTGTCCCCCGAACA
Organism: Notolepis coatsorum; assembly: GCF_963971535.1. Lineage (NCBI taxonomy): Eukaryota > Metazoa > Chordata > Actinopteri > Aulopiformes > Paralepididae > Notolepis > Notolepis coatsorum. Next base: position 170,340 of record NW_028173221.1, on the reverse strand, counting down.
CATTACATCCCGACAGTCATCTGAAAGCACATCATCATCATCAAGGGGCCAGAACATCCACTTCAATACACTTTCTCACCAAACTCTGCAGCTGTCGTTCAATGGCGCCAAAGCAGTCATTGTGCATCATTACACACACACACACACACACACACACACACACACACACACACACACACACACACACACACACACACACACACACACACACACACACACACACACGCACGCACACACACACACACACACACACACACACACACACACACACACACACACACACACACACACACACACACACACACACACACACACACACACACACACACACACACACACGCACACACACACACACACACGCTCCGCCGTGATAATCATTATAGCTGCCATTCGTTTGAGGGAGTTTGAGGAATAGCTATCAAAGCGAGGGAGAAGCAAGGGAGCTGGATTTACTGTATAAAACAACATCAAATCTCAAGTGTAGGCTATTATGCAGATTATATCAGAGGTTATGGGGCGACAAGCAGAGGGCTGAGAATTCAGTTGTATCTTGTTTCTTCTTGACTTGTTTAAAGAAGACGTGTCCGGCCCATGGGGACACAATGTGGACATTTGTCTTTGGTCTCATCATTGAACAAACAAATAAAACAATGACAATGACAGCAGACATTATACATACATCTGTAATGGGGAAGTACAGAGAATGTAGGGATGCAATACATCGACCGTCCACAGTCCATGACCGCGGTTGTGAAGCCTGATGACTGCCAGCATGAAGGAGTGGACAAGGTGGTTAGTGGAGTGTCAGGGGGTATGAGTGTTATAATAATGACGTATTATATAACACCATTTCATTATTGATTATATCATAGGTATGACTACAGTGAAGTACACATACATAGGTAGCACACATACTTTACACATACAAGATGTTGTATATCCTACATGTGCTACAGTATAGTCTACCTAGCTTTAGTCTATATAATATATTGAAATTCTTTATTAGGAAAACCCCTTGATGTACAGTATCTCGTTTTTGAGAGGGTCCCAAATTGTATGCAATGTAATACAGAAACATAACACATAACAAAAAAATAAATAATGGAAACACATACAAAAACATACAACAGAACAAGTAAACGTGAAGAAGTAAAAAATCAGGATTTGGGTTCTTTAGTGGCAGAGACTCGGATCAAAGAAGTGGACAAACGAGACAGAAGTTGCTTTGTTAGCAAGAAGAAAATGGTGGTTTACTGGTTTTCTGAAAGTTGCATGAAAAAGTCCAGAACAACATACCTGAAGTCAGTGGTAAATAAATACAAGCCACACGGAGAGGCAGGTGTACCAGAGTGAGTGAACACGTTTTCTCTCCTCCTCGTATATATTGGCAGTTGATCCTATTGCAGACAGATGACAGATGGTTTGACAGGTCTGATCATTAAAGGCATGGTTTTCCCATCATGTGATATTTGAGGAAATGCCGGCGTGTCTATTTCTGTGGTGTCTTTCTGCTGAGTCAGAGACAAGACCTCGGTCTCTGCTGAGAATGAGTTACATATAATGACAGAAAGGGATGATTTTGTAATAGAGGGTCCTTGTAATAAAAGTTATTGTAATATAGATTAGTGGAGTTTAAGATTGATTCTATCTATCAGTTCTAAGTGTTAATTTGATAGGGATTGGATAATCTATTTAGATAACATATATCCTGGCTTTCTGCTTCGTGCCAAGTCAGCTCTTCACCAGGCTGTGACCAACCTGCAGGTCATTAGGTCTATTTCTGTTCTCGAGTGCCTGATCTGGGAAGTCTGACCGGCATAATGTGACCCTTTAATTACGGAGAATAAGACAAATATATTGCATGCTTCTCTGGTTCTATGTAAGATATTAATTAACCATGATATATTAATGAAGTAATCTATTGGGCAAATCTATGTGGCAAATCTAAACTGCATGTTTCTATGATTATTTTAGGGACATTGGAAGAGTCTGCAGTACCCAGTGGTCAAGATCTATTTGTAGTCTGGTCACCGGACCGCACAGTCACATCCCAGAGCGGGAACCAGAGGAGTTTAGATAGAAGAGCTTAGATATTAATTATTATATTAAGGCAACAAATATATATATTAATAATATTTTTGTATAATGTTGCCCCTTCTTTACAGTCTTCTTTCAAACTATTGACAAGAACACTTAATAAAAACACATTTAGTTGCTTATTTTGCTTCATTTAGCATGATTGCCTCCATAAATGTGCACATCTCGAATGGGGAAGTGCCTCATTTGCATATATAAACATACAATTCAGAAAACTTGCAACACATTTTTTCTTAGTTTATATGTACATAACAAACTGGGAAAGTTTCATAGTGATATCTATTAAAATATGTGTCTTGCCTATTAGGGGGTACAGTAATCGGTTGTGTTGTTTGTTACTGAACTGTTACTACTACTACATCATTATTATTATTATGTTATTATGTTATTCAGTTATCAGGCATGTGTTTAGGTTGTCTATTACTAATGGTTTGATTTGCGTGTTGTGTTTGTAAATAGCGGTTTCAAATAAAAATGTATGGCTACAATACAGAACTTTGAAGGCGTTTTCCCAAAGGGTAGACATGTACCATTTCTCTAGCATCTACACACACCAAACTTTCCAAATTTATTCATATCTATATCCTGCTTCTTTGTGCCAAATGGTTTGTTGATATGTCATACATAGCCTGATTTACAGACAATACAAAACTTTAAAGGTGTTTTTCTCAAAACGAGATTTTATGAGTTTGTATTACACATAAAACAAAAAATCTCAATTTCTCTAGTACCTCCACACACCAAACTGGCCACGTTTCCTCCTATCCATATACCACAACTTTTTGTTAGAGGATTTTTTGATATATCACTCATACAGATTTTTTAAACATTTTATACAAAAAATTGCTGCAAAAAATTGATTTCTTATGACTAGGGGGTCATAAAAGGTGGATCCTGGTGATGCCGGCCCTCGGCCTCTGGTCAGTCTGTGGATCCTGGTGATGACGGCCCTCTGGTCAGTCTGTGGATCCTGGTGATGACGGTCCTCGGCCTCTGGTCAGTGTGTGGATCCTGGTGATGACGGCCCTCGGCCTCTGGTCAGTCTGTGGATCCTGGTGATGACGGCCCTCGGCCTCTGGTCAGTCTGTGGATCCTGGTGATGACGGCCCTCGGCCTCTGGTCAGTCTGTGGATCCTGGTGATGACGGCCCTCGGCCTCTGGTCAGTCTGTGGATCCTGGTGATGACGGCCCTCTGGTCAGTCTGTGGATCCTGGTGATGACGGCCCTCTGGTCAGTCTGTGGATCCTGGTGATGACGGCCCTCTGGTCAGTCTGTGGATCCTGGTGATGGCGGTCCTCGGCCTCTGGTCAGTCTGTGGATCCTGGTGATGACCGCCCTCGGCCTCTGGTCAGTCTGTGGATCCTGGTGATGACCCTCTGGTCCCCCAGGGTTTCACGCTGCCGAGTCTATGTGCCAATTCACATTCCGGCGGCTTATCAAGTTAATTATTTCCCACAATCTCCTGTAAGAAACCGGGAATAAAGTCGGAAGGATGGTTTCCTCCACTGTATTCTGGCACGCCAACAATTCTTATATTAAAACGTCTTTCTCGTGACTGATCTTCGTTGAGTCTAGCTTGGATCTTTGCTTGTCGGCCATTTCCTTCTCTATGCTCTGCAAATGTCCGCTCTGTCTGGTAGCTTCTTCCGTTAGTAAAATAATCTCTCTAGAATTGCTGGATGTTTCTGGCTGTGAGTGTGAGTCTTTCACCTTATACATATCTAGCTTTCGCATGGATTGATTGTTAGGTGTGGACGGGGAAACGAACCCGGGACGACCGCTTTGCGACTGTGTGGTGTGCTACTGGAGCGCCCCTTGCTTATTGTTTTTATCCTGTATTTATTATGTTTGTATGCTCAACACCATCCTAAATGAGGGATGTGGTTTATGTGCCCTCGACGCATTTTGAGTTGAGATAAAGATTGAAGGAATGAATCATCATGTGAAGTTTGTTTGTCATACACATCACAGCGTCTGTACTCGTCTTTTCAAACCCTGTTTTGTTACGAATGAGGCTCCTTGGGAAATGCGTATGTCTGTGTGCTCTGATCTTTCTGTTATTATTCCTGTATTAAAATAAAAACGATCATGTTGGAAGAAGCCTGCGTGAGAACTGGGACCAGTGGAGACGCTGGTCTAATACTCTGCCACATTGTTAGGGTGTAACACCCCCGCCTGCGCTCCGCACCAGGGAAATCACTCCTCTTCTGCATCTTCTCACGGCCTAATTTATACAGTAGCTATGGTTCCCAGCCCTCCAGGATGGGCCAGGAGACTGCAGTAATCAACCTCAGTCTCCCTGAGACAATACACACCCTTTTCTTCTCTTTGTCTCTCTCTTTCTTCTTTTTTTTCTTGCTTTTGTCAGACTTTGGCAGTTTTTTGCTAATGTAAGAATATCTATAAATCTGTCTGTCTGTCTGTCTGTCTGTCTGTCCGTCCGTCCGTCCGTCCGTCCGTCCGTCCGTCTGTCTGTCTACTATGTACTGTTATTTACTGTGTCAAAGCTGGACATTCCATTTGTGCTCACACAGGGCATGTCATCAGATTCCTAAGAACAGCCACGTGTCAGGAGAAGAGTCTGTGTTCTAAAACTGTTCAACTCAGCTGTAATCCTAGATCTCTTAAGTCTGCTATTTGAAATCTATAACCTTATTTACTCTTGTGTTGTCTTGGTTCTCTGCTACTAGAAGGCGTCTCCACGTCACTATATCCTGCCCGTTGCAACATATTCTTTTTCCTGTTTCTACTAACGCTTGATTCACTTTTGAATAAACCTCTGAAAGATGGATTCTGCCTTTCATTATTGATGATTATCAGATAAACATAAACACTTTAACCCCTTGAACACTTTCAGAGCCACCAGGGGGTGCCATACTTACCTGGCTGAATGCCAGCCTTAAGAGGACTGATTTTGCGATATTTCATGATTTTCGCGGATCGATTTCTATATTCTATATTTTAGCTATGTGGAAATGGTTCGGCTCATTTGACAAACACTAGTTGCTGTAAAATTAGAAAAAAAATAGTTTGTTTCTACATGCCTTCGTTCGTTCACAATTCCACGCTAAAAAAGGTAAACATTGGCCAAAATAGACGCTCATTTCCTGGAAACGGAGTTATGAGGTATTTTCTGCAGCGAGCGCAAATCATATTTGCTCGTCTGAGACACATTATTCCAAGTTCATAGGGTAAACACACTGTACACACACCACCTACAGATACAGCCCTGAAAAATCAAACCTCTACTGCTCACTCCTCCACCACTACTCCACCACTCCACTCCAAACTGATCTTGTGACTCCTATTGTTCTGGACCGGGCCAGATTTCACACCTCCACTGCCTCCCACTGGCTGGGGAGATTTTCATCTTACATTTTTATTCGTCCCAAATGTCCCAGGCCCATCCGATTTCTTAGCTTTTTTCACTGTTTACTTATCATGCATTGCAACACTAATATATGGTCAGTACCCCAAGTCAGACTGCCCATATACAAATTATCTTGCGGGTCTGAGGGCAGTAGCCCCTGACGCCCTCCATGGGGAAGCACTTAAGTTAAGTACCCTCCATTTGTTCATGTTTAGACCAGTGATGCAGTGGTGGTACCACTCTGTACCACGCCGTCCTAGCAGTTCGCTGAGCAGAAGTGCGCGCACGGATGTGCACGCGCGCGCAAACAAAAATGCGTTCACAACTTTCACTCTACTGTCGCGCCGTGCGCCAAGTACCCGGCACTTACCACCTAGTCTTTGCATAACAAAGAACGAGAAGTGCACGACCAAAATACAAGCCCTGTGGGGAGTTTGCTTGAACTGGTCTGTGCACACGCGAGGGAACATGTATGCAAGCCCTGTGGGGGGTTTGCTTGAACTGGTCTGTGCACACGCGAGGGAACATGTATGCGCATGCACGTGCACGTGCGCGCACGGGAGCGCGTGTGCACGTGGCGTCCAGGCAGTTCTGATATTACGACTGCACCCCAGGTTTCGACCCAGCCACCAGCCCCCGAAAATTAACACCTGAGTGTAAGTTCTAAAGTTGTAGAAGAGTGGCAGAAGCGCAGCAGAAGGGAACTGAATCTGAAGGGGGGGTGGGGGGAGGGGGGGTTGGATGCGCATCAAGGAAAAGCTTATTCTCTACGAGAGTCTCTGACATAAGACCACAGAACTTTCTGCCGCTTGTACTCAATCCCCCTCGGTTCTGACAGTACTCTGATCCAATCCCCATCAAAGGCACCGGCGCCACAGACGTTAGGAAACTAGTTCACGCACACGTGTTCACGCACACACAAACACACACACCTCATCACAGGGACACGCACACACACACACACACACCTCATCACAGGGACACGCACACGTGTACACGCACACACACACACACACACACACACCTCATCACAGGGACACGCACACACACACACACACACACCTCATCACAGGGACACGCACACACAAACAGACACCTCATGACAGGGACACGCACACACAAACAGACACCTTATCACAGGGACACGCACACGTGTACACGCACACACAAACAGACACCTCATCACAGGGACACGCACACGTGTACACGCACACACAAACAGACACCTCATCACAGGGACACGCACACGTGTACACGCACACACAAACAGACACCTCATCACAGGGACACGCACACGTGTACACGCACACACAAACAGACACCTCATCACAGGGACACGCACACGTGTACACGCACACACAAACACACACCTTATCACAGGGACACGCACACAAACAGACACTCAGACAAAATCGTCACTCGCAAGGAGAGCATTTCTAAGATCACACAAATCAACATCAGAGAGAGAGAGAGAGAGAGAGAGAGAGAGAGAGAGAGAGAGAGAGAGAGAGAGAGACAACATCTATATGTGTGGTAATAATGCAGATATTGAGTGTATTTCTGTGAAAATACGCCTCAAATTCCAACCGAAGTGGAAAGATTAGCTCCCAGCCCCGCAGGTCGCCCGCCCGCGGCCGGTGTGAACAGCGACGCCCGTCAACATGGGAGCGAAAGTGAAGCGCCTCACGCCCCCGGCACACCCAACCCGAATTTAAACACGGGCGGACGGGCGACTGCGGCTTCACTTCCGCTCCCATGTTAACGGACGCTACTGTGCACACAGGCCGCCAGCGGGCGCGCGCCTCGCCGACGGCAAGCTATCTTTTCCGCTTTGGTTGGATTCGAGGCGGCGCGGGAGGCGTGCGTCACGCGACTGATTGATTGATTGATTGATTGAAAATTGTATTAACAGATTGCAGAATGGGTACAATACAGTACAGCTCTCACTTTTTCTCTCTCTCTCTTTATTCTCCCTGCCTTTCTTTCTTTCTCTCTTTCTCTCTCTCCAGTCTCTTTCTCCCCCTCTCTTTCTTTCTTTCTCTCTTTCTCTCTCTCCAGTCTCTTTCTCCCCCTCTCTTTCTTTCTTTCTCTCTTTCTCTCTCTCCAGTCTCTTTCTCCCCCTCTCTTTCTTTCTTTCTCTTTTTCTCTCTATCTTTCAATAGATGTTGTTCAACCAGCTAATGTGTCTGTATCTTTCCCAATACAAATAAACCATAGTACTATACTTTTTCAGGAGTACAGTCACACTGATCATCATTCTAAAATGAATTCTAACATTCTAGAACACTGGAACTGGAAATCTTTAAAAAACCTTCAAACGGGGACTGACTTCACATGTAGACGAGGCCTCTACAGCTGTCCCAGTGTAAACATGCCTTCCTCCTCCGTGGCTCTGAAGTCGGACTCGGTGTGCCAGGCCACGCTCGCCATCCCGCACGGAACCCGCACGTCAACTTCATGCGCGTTGTATGTGCCCGGGGCGTCACGCCCGCCCACCTCACGCCCCCATCCCGTAAACACGCCTGTGTTGTTCCCGCTCTCTGTTTTACCACGAGGTGTTTCTCTTTTCCCTTAACCCTTTCACTGCCACACGACAGAAGGTTAACCCTTTACTATCACACAACCGCCGTCGGTTGTGTGATGGTAAAGGGCTAACCTTCTGTATTGTCACAGTGAAAGGGTTAACCGGCTGTCGTGTGGCAGTGAAAGGGTTAACTCTTCACTGGGCTGCTGAACTGAGCCGGGCCCTGCACCCCTCCCCCATGTCATCGAGAAAACATCTCACCCCCCCCTAATATCCCTCCCCCCCCCCCCCCCCACCCCTCTCTCTCCTCCTACTCCCCAGGCACTTCACGCCAGGATCCAAGACTTTATTTGTTTCCATGGCGTTTCAATCACCTGCAACTCACCGCCATCACTGTCTTCATCTGCCCGCGGTAATTGAGGCCTGAATCCACCAGAGAGTGTTTGCAGAGACACGGAACAGTACATGATGCTCCCCCCCCTCCCTCCCCCCCCCCCCCCTCGCTCCCCTCAACCCACCCCCAACCGTGCTCTCTCCCTGATGCCTTTCATGAACGAAAAACACTCACGATGAGAGCGGGAGAGCACTAATAAAAACAACACGGGAGTAAAGGGAATATGTATTTAAGAGGAGGTGGAGCTTTGAACCCTGGCTATGCTAATGGCTGCCTGTGTTCTGTTATTCTCATTATGGGATAACGGGCCGCCTGCCATGGAGCCGCTGAAAAGATCAATACTTTAGAATTGCATTAAACCACCTCTTTCATTAGCGCTGCAGCTGGCAACTTCTGAGGAGTGAGAGAGTGAGTTCACCTGAACGAGAGTGAGTTCACCTGAAAGAGAGTGAGTTCACCTGAACGAGAGTGAGTTCACCTGAACGAGAGTGAGTTCACCTGAAAGAGAGTGAGTTCACCTGAACGAGAGTGAGTTCACCTGAACGAGAGTGAGTTCACCTGAACGAGAGTGAGTTCACCTGAACGAGAGTGAGTTCACCTGAGAGTGTGAGTTCACCTGAACGAGAGTGAGTTCACCTGAAAGAGAGTGAGTTTACCTGAACGAGAGTGAGTTCACCTGAACGAGAGTGAGTTTACCTGAAAGAGAGTGAGTTCACCTGAGAGTGTGAGTTCACCTGAAAGAGAGTGAGTTCACCTGAACGAGAGTGAGTTCACCTGAACGAGAGTGAGTTCACCTGAACGAGAGTGAGTTCACCTGAACGAGAGTGAGTTCACCTGAAAGAGTGAGTTCACCTGAACGAGAGTGAGTTTACCTGAACGAAAGTGAGTTCACCTGAACGAGAGTGAGTTCACCTGAACGAGAGTGAGTTCACCTGAAAGAGAGTGAGTTCACCTGAACGAGAGTGAGTTCACCTGAAAGAGTGAGTTTACCTGAAAGAGAGTGAGTTCACCTGAACGAGAGTGAGTTCACCTGAAAGAGAGTGAGTTCACCTGAAAGAGTGAGTTTACCTGAAAGAGAGTGAGTTCACCTGAACGAGAGTGAGTTCACCTGAACGAGAGTGAGTTCACCTGAACGAGAGTGAGTTCACCTGAACGAGAGTGAGTTCACCTGAAAGAGAGTGAGTTCACTTGAACGAGAGTGAGTTCACCTGAACGAGAGTGAGTTCACCTGAACGAGAGTGGGTTCACCTGAAAGAGTGAGTTCACCTGAACGAGAGTGAGTTCACCTGAACGAGAGTGAGTTTACCTGAACGAGAGTGAGTTCACCTGAACGAGAGTGAGTTCACCTGAACGAGTGTGAGTTCACCTGAACGAGAGTGAGTTCACCTGAAAGAGTGAGTTCACCTGAACGAGAGTGAGTTCACCTGAACGAGAGTGAGTTCACCTGGACGAGAGTGAGTTCACCTGAGAGAGAGTGAGTTCACCTGAAATAGAGTGAGTTCACCTGAACGAGAGTGAGTTTACCTGAAATAGAGCGAGTTCACCTGAACGAGAGTGAGTTTACCTGAAATAGAGTGAGTTTACCTGAACGAGAGTGAGTTCACCTGAACGAGAGTGATATTGATATTGAGGTGCTATGGACATTTGATATTGAGGTGCTATGGACATTTGATATTGAGGTGCTATGGACATTTGATATTGAGGTCTTGTAATTGTGTATTATGTACGTAATGTAAGTGATGTTATATGTTCTATGTTCTATGTTGGAAATATATGCTGTAACATGCTGCACTGAAATCAAATTCCACCAGCCTGGCTGGGTGGTCATTAAAGATAATTGATTGATTGAACCCAACCTGAGCCTCCTCCAGGAACCCAACCTGAGCCTCCTCCAGCCTCCCTGTTGAATGTGGGCCAGCTCACTCCACCTGTCCCTCGGTGAAGCTCACTGAAGGTCAGCCTGGTTCTGGTAATAGTATTTTGTGTTTCTCTATATTGTCAAAGGTTTTAGCGTTCAGTTTCTTCCCCCTCAAATACTCTCTTTTAGAAACTCTGTCTCCTGTTAAGCCTTAAGGTCCCCCATACTCATTTCTAATATGGAGCTACAGTGTGTAATCAAAAACCAGTCAGGATATTGGATGAATGGAGAATGTTAACACAGTGATTCTGTTCACCGACATAACAGAACTGGAACTGGACCAGGAATAGAGAGGAAAAGACTGTAGCTGACTTGAAGATCGAATTGGAGGAGAAACCATTGCCAATTGAAAGACTGAGAAATGAATGGAAGAATCCTGGTGAGTTAGCAAGTCAACTCGCCAGCTAACTCCAGCTGAGATGTTAATGTAGGTAAAGCATGAGTGCAGGGTGAAATTGTGCACCCTGAAGTTAACGTTACATGATTATCCTGTGTTAGTCAAGCTTATTTTATTTTATACTTATCTATTTTTGTCTAGCACAGTCTCTGGAGCGTAACAGAAAGAAGCATTTTGTATAAAAGTATTCTGTACTTCTGTATGACAACTATTAAAGAAACTTGAACTTCACATTGTTGTTGCTGAGTTACAATGTGGTTATGTTATTGTGGTTATTGAGCCATACGTTGTTAGTGTTGACTGATATGGTGCAAGGCTGTGAAACAAACAAACAAACTTTAAGAAAAATGCTGTTATGAATGGTGAAATACAGTTGAGTTATTGATTTATTTAGTTAGTTTAGTTCGTATTGTATTTGTGGTTTTGTGTGTGTTTTTTGTGAGATTTTGAAGATGTTGAGAATGTGCTTAGGCTAAGGTGGTTCTTATGTTTTTATAGTTTTGTTGTTACTGTAATGTAATGTTGTAGGTTGTGTGGTACAGTAGGACCACGGGAAGAATAGTATTTCACCCATGGGTGTTGACTAATGGAGATCCATAAATAAACAAACAAATAAACAAACCTGCCATAATGTGAGTTCCAGTAAATAATTGTATAGCCTAATGGCATATAATTACAGTATATGATGCTAATGTATTGATTGCCTGTACAATTCTGTGCAGATTGGTTTTTATTACCCCCGTTATTGAACACGGATCTGCATCAACATTGAAGTGGACGGCTTCATTGATCTTCTCCACTCACCATCACCCAACGGTCGGCTGGTGAACTTTAACTCGGCCCCTGGTGGCAGGAACACAATATCCGTCCCCTTTTTTTTTTATTGAGTGCAATCAAACACTTTATTGGGTACCCTTTTTATTTGATTTATTGTTTTCTATAATTGTGGATCCTATGTTGTTGTGCACTGAACTTTTCTTCTTAGAGCCAGTCTCCTTGAACCTACAGTTAGAACTGATAGTGTTTAATTACAGTAGGTTAAACTCACAATAAGCAATGTGTCCCAGCTCCGTTATTGTATTGTTGACTGTCTGTCTTTCACCGTTAGTATTTGATCTTGTTTGCTGTATAGTTTTGGCAGAGCACCTAAAACTGAGCATGTTTGTGTCACTAGGGCGCTTTATATTATTAATGAACAGAACATTGTCAACTTGTACCTGTTTTCCTTGACCGGCTACTGTCTCATTGTCTTGTTTACTGTGCACTCTATTGTGTTCATGGATGTATGACTGCTCTTGTTTTACTGTGTACTTTAAATGATTGAATGTTTTGTAATTCATGATGCCATCACGTACCCTCAGCGTCTGAGTATTACAGCTTGGACAAATAGAACGGATAATGTGTGACGTGGGCCTTTGTTTGCTGTGAAACCTCCCTGCCTTGAGAGATCTACTGTTGGTATTAAACCTTGGAAATGTTGTTGTGTTTTAGTCAGTTTATTGTATTATCTGTGTACTATTGTATGGCCTCTCTCTCTCTCTCTCTCTCTCTCTCTCTCTCTCTCTCTCTCTCTCTCTCTCTCTCTCTCTCTCTCTCTCTCTCTCTCTCTCTCTCTCTCTCTCTCTCTCATTTGTTCAGTTAACCAACCCTATTGTACGGCTGCTCTAAACGTAACCCTATTATCTGGCTGCTCTAACCCTATTCTACGGCTGATCCCTAACCCTATTGATCACCAGGCCCATCACAACCCTGATTAGCTTATTCTGTGACACCTGTAAATGGTAAATGGCTGTTTTTTTATATATCGCTTTTATCCAAAGCGCTTTACAATTTGTTCCTCACATTTGACCCATTCACTCACATTCACTCACCGACGGCGGAGGCGACCACGCAAGGTGCCAACCTGCTCATCGGGAGCAGTTAGGGGTTAAGTGTCTTGCTCAAGGACACATCGACACGCTGCCCGGGAGGAGCGGGAATCGAACTGGGAACCTCCGGATTGCCAGACGACTGCTCTACCTCCTGAGCCACTGTCGCCACCTGTAGTTTCTTCTTTAATGAAGCTGACAGTCCCCCAAACCAGGCTCCACTATAATCACAGACTCGGCACCAGGCTGCGTGTACCTTAATGACAAGCAAGCAGTGCAAAAATGCGGAAGCATTCGTCACCGCACGCCACTACGGTAAAGCGCCTTTCTTTTCAGGCCCGCTTTGGGAGCTGTCGCGCGGAAATAGGCTGTCTATTGCCATTCTCTTTGACAAACTCTAACCTTAACCAGCTCCTTAACAGCGCCTAAACTTAACCGGGCACCTCGCGCGAGCACGCCGGCGCACGCACGCACCTGAGCGAGCACGCCGCCGCCGGTGCACGCACCTGGGCGCTGGGCGAAGGAAAATGAAAGGCGCATTACCGCACGCCACTACGGTAGAATGCTTCCGCATTCTTGCACTGCTTGCTTGTCATTAAGGAACAGGCCACCAGGCTGTCGGCTAGTCGTCTAATACTCAGTAAATTAGTACTGAGGAGGAGTGTAACAGTACACAGAGGCCACGGTTCGGTACATACCTCCGTTTTGGGGTCAAGGTTCGGTACGAGTTCGGTACAACAGGATACAAATATTCATAATGTTTATTATATATTTATAATAATTATTATAATTAAATATAATTATTATTTTTTAAGCTATACTCACAGTAGTTCCACCTAGGCTTTCCGCGGTAGTCAGTCAGTGATAACGGTGTCATTCTGTGTTCAGGAAACCACTTGAGTAAATTAATTGCCTAGTGCAGATTGGCCTTTCTAGGCAAAAACCTGGTGCGGGCATTTACTTTACCCAGTACCCGTAAGTCCACACCTCCCCCCCAGACTGTCATCCAGTATACAGCTCAGGTACTTCACTGCTGTTCTTGCTGCCATGACCTCTGACCCTAATTCTACCTTGAGTTCTGGAGCCTTCTTTAAGCTGGGCTCAGAACCAAACAAAATAGACTCTGTTTTACCTGAAGTGAAGTGCGAGCCTATTGTCAGACAGCCGATCGCCTCAGAGAGTTCCTCTCCTAGCTGTTTGGAGCGTCCTTTATGGGAGATGAGCAACGCTGAATCATCTGCAAATAAGAATAAATGACAAGAACATGCATCTCTCATATAATTTATGTGCAATGAAAATAGCAATGCTCCTAAAACACGGCACCCACACACATTTGGGTTATTGATTTGAGTATTTGTAGTATTTCTCATCCTGTTACATATATATACTGTATATTAATATTTGTCACGATGCATTGGCACATCAATATCTATCTGCTAAACCTCCTTCTCTTGCTGCATTTAAAAGTATGACCTCTGTCTCTGACCACAGTGTGTCGACTTGTAACAGTCTTAGCTGTCTTTTTATAGTTTATTCTTATTTATTGTGTCTGTGTATGACATTGCTGATAAACTGTGTCTTGTTTTGTAAACTTGTCATCCCCATAAATGAGGATAACCTCAGTGTCTTATGTGTTGAAACAAAGGTTTGAAAAGGTCCCGTCATGCATGTCACGGCCTCATGCTGCTGTAGCTGCTGTGCTATAGGGTTAACCCTCTCCCTCCTGTACAGACGCCACTCTGCTCTAGGGATACGATGGACTCATAATGCTCTGTTCTGCAAACCTCCAGTCATTACAGGCTAATTGAGTCATTATCCACTAACCACTTCTACCACAGAAACACTTTAAATTAGTTATTATGGGCTTTGTTGTTAGGCAGCGTAGCAGGGTGAGCGTCAGTAATGGCACCCGGGTCGTCTCGACACAACTGGCTATAACAAGTGCGACGGAACATGTAGTGATGAGCAGCTGTCCTCTCCTGACCGCCCTCGCCTACTCTGTGGTCCATCATCACCGTCCTCTCCTACTGGTCCATCATCACCGTCCTCTCCTACTGGTCCATCATCACCGTCCTCTCCTACTGGTCCATCATCACCGTCCTCTCCTACTGGTCCATCATCACCGTCCTCTCCTACTGGTCCATCATCACCGTCCTCTCCTACTGGTCCATCATCACCATCCTCTCCTACTGATCCATCATCACCGTCCTCTCCTACTGGTCCATCATCACCGTCCTCTCCTACTGATCCATCATCACCGTCCTCTCCTACTGGTCCATCATCACCGTCCTCTCCTACTGGTCCATCATCACCGTCCTCTCCTACTGGTCCATCATCACCGTCCTCTCCTACTGGTCCATCATCACCGTCCTCTCCTACTGGTCCATCATCACCGTCCTCTCCTACTGGTCCATCATCACAGTCCTCTCCTACTGGTCCATCATCACCGTCCTCTCCTACTGGTCCATCATCACCGTCCTCTCCTACTGGTCCATCATCACCGTCCTCTCCTACTGGTCCATCATCACCGTCCTCTCCTACTGGTCCATCATCACAGTCCTCTCCTACTGGTCCATCATCACCGTCCTCTCCTACTGGTCCATCATCACCGTCCTCTCCTACACGGTGCGCAGGTTGGTGGTGGGGATGGAGAGGAGAGTGGAGTCAGAGGACCGCAGCCTCCGGGACGGGATGTAGGGATGGAGGAGGTCAGCTAGGTACCAGGGACTGAAGGGATGTAGGGATGGAGGAGGTCAGCTAGGTACCAGGGACTGAAGGGATGTAGGGATGGAGGAGGTCAGCTAGGTACCGGGGGGCCAGGGAGTGAAGGGATGTAGGGATGGAGGGGGTCAGCTAGGTACTGGGGGGCAGGGAGTGAAGGGATGTAGGGATGGAGGAAGTCAGCTAGGTACCAGGGACTGAAGGGATGTAGGGATGGAGGAGGTCAGCTAGGTACCAGGGACTGAAGGGATGTAGGGATGGAGGAGGTCAGCTAGGTACCAGGGACTGAAGGGATGTAGGGATGGAGGAGGTCAGCTAGGTACCAGGGACTGAAGGGATGTAGGGATGGAGGAGGTCAGCTAGGTACCAGGGACTGAAGGGATGTAGGGATGGAGGAGGTCAGCTAGGTACCAGGGAGTGAAGGGATGTAGGGATGGAGGAGGTCAGCTAGGTACCGGGGGGCCAGGGAGTGAAGGGATGTAGGGATGGAGGAGGTCAGCTAGGTACCAGGGAGTGAAGGGATGTAGGGATGGAGGAGGTCAGCTAGGTACCAGGGAGTGAAAGGATGTAGGATGGAGGCGGTCAGCTAGGTACCGGGGAGTGAAGGGATGTAGGGATGGAGGAGGTCAGCTAGGTACCGGCGAGTGAAGGGATGTAGGGATGGATGAGGTCAGCTAGGTAACAGGGAGCCAGGAGTGAAGGGATGTAGGGATGGAGGAGGTCAGCTAGGTACCAGGGAGTGAAGGGATGTAGGGATGGAGGAGGTCAGCTAGGTACCAGGGAGTGAAGGGATGTAGGGATGGAGGAGGTCCGCTAGGTACCGGGGGGCCAGGGAGTGAAGGGATGTAGGGATGGAGGAGGTCAGCTAGGTACCGGGGGGCAGGGAGTGAAGGGATGTAGGGATGGAGGAGGTCAGCTAGGTACCGGGGAGTGAAGGGATGTAGGGATGGAGGAGGTCAGCTAGGTACCGGGGAGTGAAGGGATGTAGGGATGGATGGAGGTCAGCTAGGTACCGGGGGGCCAGGGACTGAAGGGATGTAGGGATGGAGGAGGTCAGCTAGGTACCGGGGGGCCAGGGACTGAAGGGATGTAGGGATGGAGGAGGTCAGCTAGGTACCAGGGGGCCAGGGAGTGAAGGGATGTAGGGATGGAGGAGGTCAGCTAGGTACCCGGGACCAGGGAGTGAAGGGATGTAGGGATGGAGGAGGTCAGCTAGGTACCGGGGGGGCAGCGAGTGAAGGGATGTAGGGATGCAGGAGGTCAGCTAGGTACCGGGGGGCAGGGAGTGAAGGGATGTAGGGATGGAGGAGGTCAGCTAAGTACAGGGGAGCGAAGGGATGTAGGGATGGAGGAGGTCAGCTAGGAAGTTTCCCGGAGATTTTCCAATATATTTTTAAATTCCACCGGGACAGAGTCAAATCTATTTCTTTGTTTCGTGTTTTTCCATACTGGAAATGTATTCGTTGTATATTAAGTGTTAAAAGTATTTCTACTGATATGTACTTTCCTGAGACTATACTTGCATTTCTGGTACTACTAAGATAAGATAAGATAAATCAGATATTCCTTAATCAATCCTCTTTGGGAATTGTGGGCAGCATGGGGGAGGGGAGTACAGATATGGGGTAGGGGGGTACCGGTATGGGGGAGGTGGGGTACAGGTATGGGGGAGGGGGGTACAGGTATGGGGAGGGGGTACAGGTATGGGGGAGGGGGGTACAGGTATGGGGGAGGGGGGTACAGGTATGGGCAGGGTGATGGCAGCATGGGGGAGGGGGTACATGTATGGGGGAGGGGGGTACAGGTATGGGCAGGGTGATGGCAGCATGGGGGAGGGGGGGTACATGTTCACACACAGAGAGACAGTGTATGTGGCCAGTGGGCGTGTAGCTCAACATACAGTCATCAACAACATTAGAGCGCAATGATGCTAAGTGGATATTCAATAACACTCACACTGTCCACTAACGACCACTTCCTTTAATGTTCAGATTACCCTGGTGCTGCGTGTGTGACGTGTGTGTGTGTGTGTGTGCGTGTGTGTGTGTGTGTGCGCATCAGTAATCTATCCCATCACACTGCTCACAATTTGTTAGAAGCAGCACCTACATATTAGCGTAGTAGTATAGGTACAGTAGCATAGTAGGTAGTAGTATATATGTATAGTAGCATATATATATTAACATATTAGGTAGTAGTATAGGTATAGTAGCATAGTAGGTAGTAGTATATATGTATAGTAGCATATATATATTAACATATTAGGTAGTAGTATAAGTATAGTAGCATATATATATTAGCATAGTAGGTAGTAGTATAATTATAGTAGTATAGATATATTAGCATAGTAGGTAGTAGTATAGGTAGAGTAGCATAGTAGTATATACATATTAGCATTGTAGGTAGTAGTATAAGTATAGTAGTATATACATATTAGCATAGTAGGTAGTAGTATAAGTATAGTAGTATAGACATATTAGCATAGTAGGTAGTAGTATAAGTAGTAGTATAGACATATACACATGATAGGTAGTAGTACAAGTATAGTAGTATAGACATATTAGCATGATAGGTAGTAGTATAGTATATAGTAGTATAGACATATTAGCATAGTAGGTAGTAGTATAGTAGTAGCATAGGTATAGTAGCATAGTACATGCTAGTAATAGTAAAAGACAGTAGGTCTTGCTAAGCCACGCCATTTCAGCGGACAATTGAAGCCAGGTTTTCAACAGGGCTTTATCCACAGTGTGTATGTGTGCGTGGGTGCATGTGTATGTTGTGTGTGTGTGTGTGTGTGTGTGTGTGTGTGTGTGTGTGTGTGTGTGTGTGTGTGCGTGCGTGCGTGCGCGTGTGTGTCTGTGTGTGTGTGTGTGTGTGTGTGTGTGTGTGTGTGCGTGTGTGTGTGTGTGTGTGTTCACGCAAGACGGATTGATGGCTACATGAGATTGGAGCCAGGCCAACCAGATGCTTTTCAACTCTGCCAAATCAGAAATGATTGCCATATGCATATTTTTTTAGATTACACAGATTACTCAGAGGGCTATGACAACCTTATACAACCACTACTACTCTCTCTCTCTCTCTCTCTCTCTCTCTCTCTCTCTCTCTCTCTCTCTCTCTCTCTCTCTCTCTCTCTCTCTCTCTCTCTCTCTCTCTCTCTCTCTCTCTCTCTCTCTCTCTCTCTCTCTCTCTCTCTCTCTCTCTCTCTCTCTCTCTTCTCTCTAACTTGGTTAGTAAACAGATACCATACTGTACTTTTACTGTAAACAGATGTACTTCTACTGTAAAAATATACTATACTGTACTTCTACTTCCTAGAAGGCCAGCTGTCTCTGGAAAACTGTGTCGGCATCTGGAAGTTTGCGGACATCTACTACTGCCCTGACCTGAGGCGCAAGGCCCATCTCTTCATCGTGTGCCACTTTAATGAGATGTCCAGTACAATGCGTAATGAACTGCGTCTGGAGGGAAGCTTCTGTGATGTGGTTATTAAAGTCAACAGCACTGAGTTTAATGCCCAGAAGGCCCTCCTGTGTGACTGCAGTGACTATTTCAGGTAAGTTTAGCTTGGTTCAGGTTAGCTTGGTTCAGGTTAACTTAGTTAGTAAACAGATACCATACTGTACTTTTACTGTAAACAGATACTATACTGTCCTTCTACTGTAAACAGCTACTATACTGTACATCTACTGTAAACAGCTAATATACTGTACTTCTACTGTAAACAGATACTATACTGCACTTCTACTGAAACAGATACTATACTGTACTTCTATTGTAAAAATATACTATAATTCTACTGTGCTAAGACCTTATACTTCTACAGTGAAAATATATGACTACACAGGACAGAATGTTGCTTACTCATCAGATATCTCTATACTCTGCGTCCCACAGAGCCTCTTCCCTCCCTGGAGCGACTCAGAGAAAGCAGTCTACACTATCCCTGGGGTGTCCCGGGTATGATGCAGCTCATCATAGAGTACTCCTACACACACTTTGTGCCGGTGACAGCAGAGAATGTGGAAGAGCTTCTGGTAGCTGCAGACCAGCTTCTCGTCACTGGCATAGTAGGAGCGTGCTCTGACTTCCTAGAAGGCCAGCTGTCTCTCAAAAACTGTGTCGGCATCTGGAGGTTGGCGGACATCTACTGCTGCCCTGACCTGAGGTGCAAGGCCATCTCTTCATCGTGTGCCACTTTGAGGAGATGTTGCACATCTCACATCTCACTACGCCTG